>NC_133327.1:231677523-231977523 GCF_042186555.1 Aquarana catesbeiana
GGATGGTGCTCCATCGCATACTTCCATCTCCACATCCAAGTTCCTTAAGGCAAAGAAGATCAAGATGCTCCAGGATTGGCCAGCCCAGTCACCAGACATGAACATCATTGAGCATATGTGATGTAGGATGAAAGATGAAGCATGGAAGATGAAACCAAAGAATATTGATGAACTCTGGGAGGCATGCAAGACTGTTTTCTTTGCTATTCCTGATGACTTCATCAATAAATTGTATGAATCCTTGCCAAACCGCATGGATGCTGTCCTTCAAGCTCATGGAAGTCATACAAGATATTAAATTTGCATCTCACAGCACCATTACTTAATTTGCTGACATATTTTTGGATTTTCAGTAAAGTTGTTCAATTTCTGTATAGGCGACAAAACTTTTGTCTTGCCAAAATTTGACCTGTCTGTCTTGATTAAATGATAAATCTTTTTTCAGTGAAACTAATTTATTTCAGTGCATTAAACATCATTTGGGAGGGCTTTAGCTTTTCATATGAGCTATTTCTAACACCAATTGATTAATTAAAAGTCTGGTTAATAGCAGGAGTTTCTACAAAATAGAGAAGCGACAAGACTGACAAAGGACTGTACAAGCCAGGAGACTGTGGAAATCACATGTAGGAGTTGCCTGCCAGTGAACCAGATCATTTAAATCAACACTTTAAGATAGCAATATCAATGAGATAACCCTATGGTTCCAGTGCTATATTTCCACTTTCCTCAACAAATCATTGTGGATGAAACAGCAAAAATAGTAAGCCAGAAGGAACATTACACTATATTTCCTGTTCCAGTAGAGATGTCTGCAACTGGGAGACAAGTGGAAGGCCACATTTTGGTTTCTAAGGGTTGTATACTTCTAGCACCAAATAGGCTCTAGAACAGCAATTCATAGCCAACTGTAAAAAAGCTACATGTGGCGCTCATTTGTCTATAAGGTTCACTGGGTTTAAAGGTGAATTTCTTTTAGTTTGGAAAACATGTTTAAGAGATAGATTCTTTTTATAGTTTATGTCCTGTTGGGGACATTTTTCTTACGTCCTGCAGTAATGACCACCAGGGTAGTGCTGTGAGCTGAATATCCTGTTTCTTCTGACCGCAGTGCTTTCTCCATATATTCTTATAGATAATACACTAAGGAATGACACATTTATTGTCTCTTTAGTGTATTCTATAAGCAAAAAAAATCTAATATAATTGCAATAAAATATATATAATTTATTGCTAGCAGAGATTATCTCTTCAGTTTTAATCACTTCAGCCCGGAAGGATTTACCCCCTTCCTGACCAGGCCATTTTTTGCAATACGGCACTGTATCGCTTTAACTGACAATTGCGCGGTCGTGCAACATTGTACCCATACAAAACTAATGTCCTTTTTTTCCTACAAATAGAGCTTTCTTTTGGTGGTATTTAATCACCTCTGCAGTTTTTATTTTTTGAGCTACTGTATAAACAAAAAAAAGCGTAAATTTTGAAAAAATAACAATATTTTTTACTTTCTGCTATAATACATATCCAAAAAATATATATATAAAAAAACAAATTTATTCATCAGTTTAGGACAATATGTATTCTGCTACATATTTTTGGTAAAAAAAAAAAAAAAAAATCACAATAAGCGTATATTGATTGGTTTGCGCAAGTTATAGCGTCTACAAAATAGGGGAAAGATTTAGGGACTTTTTATGTTTTTACTGGTAATGGCAGTGAGCTGCAATTTTTAACGGGACTGCAACATTGAGGCGGACAAATCTGACCCTATGTGACACTTTTTGGGCACCAGTGGCACCAATACAGTGATCAGTGCTTCAAAAATGCACTGATTACTGTATAAATAGCACTGGCAGCGAAGGGGGTTAACACTAGGGAGCGATCAAAGGGTTAACTGTGATCCCTGGGAGGTGTTTCTAACTGTATGGGGGTGGGCTGCCTGGGAGAAGAGAGAGATCGCTGTTCCTGATCACTAGGAACAGCTGATCTCTCTCTCCTCCCCTGTCAGAACAGGGATCTATTTGTTTACATTGACAGATCCCCGTTCTGGCTCTCTTTCCCGCATCAGACCCGCCGGCGAGCTTCCACAGCGCGTGCGCCACCAGCGGTTTGTGTGCGCCCGCAGTACCACATGCACAGACCGATGTACAGGTACATCGGTTTGCGCAGCAGAGCCATCTTGCCACAGTATATATGCGGAAGGCAGTCGACAAGTGGTTAAAGTGTTACTAAACCCACAACATTAAAATCAGTCTGTGTATGTAGTAAAGCATGCTTGTCAAACTCACTGTGGAATCTAAGGGGTTAATCTAGCACATTGTGTAAACAGGCTGTTTGATCCTGTCTTCTCTGATCCTCCCCTTCTTCCACTGTCCCCTAACCATCTACTGATAGTACAGAGCCCTTGGAGTCACTCTGCACATGCTCAGTGAGGTGTGTATTGCTAGAAAGTTTCTTTTTTTCTTGGGAGGGTGCAGGTAATTAGCACAGGGACAATCAGAACTATCCAGAGGGTCAGGGGTCCTGCAGCCTCATAGGACAGTCAGAGTAGAATGAAAACTCCTCCTACAAGCTTTAAGCAGACACTGATAGAAGTCACAAAACTTCTATATACTGCTAATCAGAAAAAGTATTTAAAACTGTATATAGGGTGTCTGAAAACATCCCAAACAACCTATCACTATATTCACCAAGGCTAGTTTGCAATCGGTACCTGGTGCAAACTGCCAACACCAATACATATTTGTATCATCTGATGCCCATGAGTATCTAATATCTTGCAGTAACAAACAGAAACAGAATAAATCCTGTCTAATAGACATGGTTTATTTACGTAGAAAAACTACTAATGCAATATTGGTTTATTCTAGGTCACATTCCTTTTGGCAAGCATTTTTAGAATGTTTGAGGCCATAGTGATCAATCAGTGACAAATGGAAATCTAATTTAAACTTCTGACTAATCCCTTTATCTGAGTATCCCTAAAGCTATTTGTACAAAGACGAACAGTATTTGCTGACCTTTATCACCCCTCACTTGTTACATTATTATGATTTCACAGAATATGGCTTACAGATTCAGTACATGTCTTACTAAAGCCAAGTAAATAAATACTTAGTGTATGAGCAGGTAACAGAGACATTAAGCTGTCACTCCTAACACAAAAAGATTTCAGATGAAAATCTTCACCAAGGTGCTAAAGTGAAACTGGGGATGTACGCTTTAATCTCAGCCATAAAACTCTGTACAGTACTCACTAATCCAATGGGTGACTGTAGAAAAAAATGTCCGCAAAGGTTCTACTTCCCTGGTCACCTTACTGTCCCCTGGCCTGCCTATTCAACAAAGGGCAGTAGTATTATGATGAGGTTGTGCGCTTTGCAATCAAATCCACAGACTCATGCTGTTGACCCTCCCTCTTTCACTCTCGGCCTTGGTATGGACAAGAAGGTGGGCGGGAATCAAATGGCATGTTCCAGGTACCTATACTAGAAATACTTAAAATACATTTAATGATTTTGTGATGAATAGCTGGATCAAAAGACACTTGTTAATTTTTTTACCTTGCGTTCAGTAGAACTCCAGTTTGCATAATGTTGGTCCAGAATGAAAAAATATAAGCTGGGATCTATCTATTAGACCCCTTATTACACTACAGTAGTGTAAAAAAAAAAAATATTGACAATTTTTTTTAAAATAAACATGTTTTGATTAAACAAACACCAATCTCCCCATTACCCAAAGTTCCCCAACATCTTCATTTTGCAACTTACAACTAGAAAATGAATGAATTTCACATACATTAATTTTAGCACATTGTAAGATCCCAGGAGGTTCCATTGTTTCACTTACATAGATAATCTGGTTGAAAAAGGACACAAGTCTATCCAGTTCACTCAACAGAGAAAAGAAAAATACCAAAACACACACAAATCGAAAATCTCCATATACACAATCCTATACGCACGGTTGATCCAGAGTAAGGCAAAAAATAAAAAATAACACATGATCTAATTTGCTCCAGCAGGGAAAAAAAAAATCTTCCTGCACAGTTCCAGTGCCCCTTACATTCCTAAACCCCCATAAGTTCATACAAGGCTGGATTTCTGGGCTCCCCTCTTGAGAAGGCTGCTAGACCATGATGGACATACAGGTTGGTTTCAGTAGGCAGGGGGCTCAAAAGCTTGTTCCTCTCGCTATAGGGACAGCAGCCCCTATTGTGCCATTCTGATCTTTCATTTTGGATGAAGGAGGAAAGGAAGATGTGGGATTGACAAATCCAAGTCCTGAGAACTGCCTCCTAGGAACTGCCAGGGAGCATATTATTATTAGCAGTATGTAATACAAATGTGTACCAGGAAATTTTATTGATGTGCTATTACCATGGTGTTTGCCATGAAACCCCACCTCTATCTTTGTCATCACATCAGCATACTGATTTATTGCACGAGTGGGCAAGTGCACTTACTTATAATTCAGCAGAAACTAGGTCTTTTAAATGGGTGCTCACTGACTTAATACCAAAGGCTAGATGTAAGACACCTCCCATTCACAATCATAATCATCAAACGCTCCAAAATGGACCCATTATGTAAGGTTTACCAAGAAAGGAAATAATCATTTTGAGTGGCAGTTCTCAGTCTATGATTAGCTTTGCTGTGTAACCTGTTTTACCTTTAACTTAAAAATGTATTTTTTGTCTTACTTTTGCTAAAAATCCAGTGTAAATTGTATCAGTGAAGCTAACTAGAGACTTTAGATGGCATTTGGACATGGTCTGAACACCCTCATTTAATGCAGAAGATAGTAGAATAGAGTATCTCATCACCCCTGGTTACAATTGTATCTTGTAGTCAACATTAATGACTGGATTGAAGAATCCACCACAAATATTCACTAGTTCTCCTAAATTGTTGGCTTTGCATGTCTGCCAGTACTTATACGTGAATTAGGCCCCTTTCACACTGGGGCGGTGGGGGCGTCGGCGGTACAACAGCGCTATTTTTAGCGCTGCTGTACCGTCCTTCTTGCAGCGGTATTCGGCCACTAGCGGTTCGGTTTTAACCCCCGCTGGCGGACGAAAAAGGGTTAAATCTGCTCGTACAGCGTGAAAGGGGCCCCTTTCACACTGGAGCAGTTTTCAGGCGGTATTGCGCTAAAAATACCGCCTGAAAACCGCCCCTAAACAGCCTCCGCTGTTTGTTCAGTGTGAAAGCCCGAGGGCTTTCACACTGAAGCGGTGCGCTCGCAGGACAGTAAAAAAAGTCCTGCGAGCCGCTTCTTTGGAGCGGAGAAGGAGCGGTGTATTCACCAATCCTAAACCGCTCCTGCCCATTGAAATCAATGGGACAGCACGGCTATACCACGGTAATACCGCGGCTATAGCCGCCCTGTACGAGCGGATTTAACCCTTTTTCGGCCGCCAGCGGGGGTTAAAACCGAACCGCTAGCGGCCGAATACTGCTGCAAGAACGACGGTACAGCAGCGCTAAAAATAGCGCTGTTGTACCGCCGACGCCCCCACCGCCCCAGTATGAAAGGGGCCTAAGAGAAGGTAGTGCACTCCAAATGGTCTTTGACCCTTATATTTGAGTGCTGTACGACATTGCAAATTCATTGAAGATTGTGTCAACCAGCAGAACATTCTATCCTTCTCTTAAAGTGTTACTAAAAGTAATTTACATATTTTTTTATTCAAATAACAAACATGTTATGCTCACCTTCTCTGTGCAATGTTATTGCACAGAGCGGCCCGATACTTCTTTTTTCAGGTCCCTCACCAATATTAGCTCCTCCTCTTCATTATGTGCCCCCCCTAGCAAATGGCTTGCTATGGAAGCACACAGTCCCTGCACGCTCCCAAGCTGTATGTCTATGAAGCCTGCTCCATAGACACACACAGCAGGGCTTAGCCCCACCCCCCACTTTCTCCTCACTGCTTTTGATTTGTTTGAGTCTCTGTATGAAGAGGAAGAGAGGGGAGAAGAGATGCAACCATGCACAGCGCTGGATCTCTTTTCCCCTCTCTTCCCCTTCACATAGGTAAAAGGGAGGAGAGAAGAATATAAAATGTTTTTTTACCTTAATACAAGGAATGCATTAAGGTAAAAAAAAGTTTAAGCTTTATTATCACTTTAAGCTACCTTTATTAGTCAAATATTAAATACATAGTTTTGGAGCACTTTCAGCTGCTCCCTTATGTTTCAACAGTAAAAATGTGCCAATATACAGAACAACATTGCCCAATCTGGTAAAAATCAGCAAAATGTGTTTATTAGCAGGCAGGGGGGGGGGGGGGGGGGTGACTGTTGTGATAGTCAACCTCTTAGGGTCCAGCAGAGGAAATGAATACAAATGCTTGAGGTGACATTAAGGTACTCTCTGTCACATCCTTACATGCCTCTTTCTTTGCAACACTGAAGGCAATTGTCCTCTTCTGCCCATATTGAACATAACACAATGGTAATGTAGAACACGTCCTGGGCTCCACCTGCCCATGCACTGATTACCCATCACTCTCCCTAGTGACAACATTGACATACACTTTTCTTCATGCTGGATAGGATTCCGCCCCTAGCTTACCGGGAATCTAACACTGTACTTCTCCTTGAAGCCCCACACCCAAGACTCTCAGGCCAGGTCTCTAAGAAGGCCCTGTACCACAGCTGGTCCCAAGATGGGGTCTGCGCCTCAGTGAAGTGAATAGCCTCAGATGATACACAGAGATTAAATACATCTCCCTACATAAGTTTTACATGTATTTCTATTGTCTTTTCCTTTCTACACTCTTTCTCCTCCACATAGGCAGAGGAAGGAAGGAACATGAATAGCTGTACTCTGAATAGACAATCTCTCTGCTAATCTACCTCTAAGCACCCTTCCTGACACTCGCTTCTCTACAGACTGACTGCTATCTTCTCTGTATCCAAATTCCCTCAATGTTTTCAGCTGTGACACCACTCCCAACAGTTAAATTACCCATCATTCACATTACAGAGTTCTTCCTAACACCAAGGGTTAATGTGATGTTTCCACCAACATATATTGTTGTAATACACTTTGAATATACCACTATGTGATATTGAGTAAATTTAGACCAGGCAAAAACTCTTCAACTTAAGGCCTTTACTGATGATCTCCTCATACAATGCAGAATGAATACATTATCATCATTAATATAGGATGGTGGCGCTGTTCCTCTTATCCTGCCCCATGGTCTGGTCCAAATCTGAATGCCAAATATCCATTAAGATAGCACATCCTGGAACCCTGACTGGGTTACTGTCAAAAGGATATTGGAAAACGCAAAGTCCTTCTACATCCTTAGACAGGTCTCCCTTTCACTTTCCATAGTTTGACCAAAAATCGACTATGAGTTCCACCTTCCATTATATTTATGTGTAGCTAGGTGCTGGGCTACAGCAAATATGTAGAATATGTAGGAGACATCGCCTTTGATTCTTCTCTCCCTCTATTGAGATACTGATGTTATGATGGACCATTCTTCTCCTGGGACAAGGAAAGCGCAACCCTGGCGCATTGAAAATGTTTAAGAAGTAATGTTAAAAACACAATGAGGTTGCACTCACATGATCCCGATGTTAACAGGCATCACACAATGACCAGAAAGCCTTTCAAGATGGTAATCTCACTCCAGCTAAAGCTAAATTCTCCAAACTCAAGCTTCTGTCTCTGCATTCTCATCTGGCCAGCAGGGGGAATGCTAAAGCCAAGCAAGCCCATAGACTTCTATGCAGAGCACTGAGGATCATGGGAGCTGTAGTTTGAGACAGCAGCCATATAATGGGAAAAATAGACTTGTTACACTAGAAATCAAAAAATGCACTGTGCAATTGGAGGAGTGGAGAGATGATTTTTATTAAACTGCCCAGGAAAGTTCTTCCTCTTGGCACCAAGGGAGTTGGAGAAATAGAGAGAGAGAGCGCGAGAGAGAGCACCTCTGTCTGGATATTCACCTGCCAACTGGAGACCATACTAGCAAGATCTGAGACAGAGAGTAAGGACACACCGGGGCATTGCAACATCGCCCACAGTACTTGCATCGCTGCCGCAGGGAGACTGGAGCATCCACTCAGCCTCTGCTTCCCACCGTTGATCACCTGAGACTTTCAAGGAAAGATTGAGGGGGCCCACCTCTTACAGCGAGAGGTCACCACAGCATCCTGGGAACTGGTCAGTGGTCTTATTCACCCATTGCTGATACGGCTATCAGGGACTGAGCCACTGAGTGCAGGACACTAAGTGTATCCAATCCATACTGCTCCCATACCGCACTTACATAACTCCAGAAAACAAAGATCATTCTAGGGAAAATGTGACATAAGATTTCTTTTTTTGCATTGTTTGAGAGTCAACAGTTACAGAAGTGATGAATAAAGACATAAAATGCTTCTTTGGTATGAAATATCTTTGAGTGAATTCTATAGAGAATAACAAATCTGCTAGTTTATAAAAAAGGTTTAAAGACTATACACGTATCTTCTTCACACCAAAGGAGTTTGTGATATTTGTTAGAAAAGGAGATCTGCTGATCAGGGAAATAGTGATCAGTCTCTAGTGAAAAATGAAGTCTAATCAATGTACCTAAACCCATTAATTCTTGCTGTAAAAGGATTACGCATTTTAATTGCTTTATCCTTCTGAAGTCAAAGTAAGCTAAGTTCAAAAAGCAGCAGTATGCTTTTGTGTTGACACAGGGGAACTGCTGCTGCAGTTAAAGTGTTTGTTGGTGGTCACTGATAAAACAAGAGCCAAATTCACTTCTTTCAAATTAATATGTGGCATTTAAACATAAAATGTGTTTGTCATTGCTCACCTTTGAAACATCTACAATAAGCTTAGTGTCCCTATAAAATGTTTGCCATTGTTTTCAACATTATTCTGGTAAAGTAATACTGTGAAAGGGGTTAACTTATAAGCATCAAAAACATCATTAAAATAAGTGTTCGTTATTAAATACAGAGATTTTCCATTGCATTTGAATATTTCAGTGATGGATCAGGCTCCCTTTTTAGTAGAAGAAAGGAATGTATGTTTTACTACATGGGGAAAGAGCTTGCAAAATTACAAGAATTAGGCCCCTTTCACACGGACGGATAGAATGGTGCTTTTATCTGCGGATTTTCTCATTTTCTACCGCAGCTAAAAGCACACAATGCTTTCCTATGGCCCCATTCACACACTGCGTTTAGCTGCGATTTAGATACATGCGGTTCCGTGCGGATAGAAAAAACAGAATTGACTGCGTCCAGGAGCGATTTAACGCAGCTATCAGCACATAACCGCAGGTAATCGCAGTGCACTGTGTCAGCTGCGGAAAACAGTACCGAGATGCTCATCGAGAAAGGAAAAATGATTTTTCCTTTCCCAATGAGCGACAAGCACGGGGATCCGACTCGGATCCCCGGCAATGCCCGGCACTGTTTGGTATGAATCTTGAGGGGGAACTCCACGCCAAATTTTAAATAAAAAACCGGCATGGGTTCCCCCCCAGGGGCATACCAAGCCCTTAGGTCTGGTATGGATTTGTAAGGGAAACCCCCTACGCCGAAAAAACGGCATGGGGTCCCCCCCAAAATCCATACCAGACCCTTTTCCGAGCACGCAGCCCGGTCGGTCAGGAAAGGGGGTGGGGACGGGAGAGCGCCCCCCCGAAACCGTACCAGGCCGCATGCCCTCAACATGGGGGGTGGGTGCTTTGGGAGAAGGAGCGCCCTGCGGGCCCCCCCCACTCCAAAGCACCTTGTCCCCATGTTGATGAGGACAAGGGCCTCTTCCCGACAACCCTGGCCGTTGGTTGTCGGGGTCTGCGGGCGGGGGGCTTATCGGAAGCCGGGAGCTCCCTTTAATAAGAGGGCCCCCAGATCCTGGCCCCCCACCCAATGTGAATGAGTATGGGGTACATGGTACTCCTACACATTCACCTAGGGAAAAATTGTCAATAAAAAAACACACTACACAGGTTTTTAAAGTAATTTATTAGACAGCTTTGGGGGTCTTCTTCCGACTTCAGGGGTCTTCTTCTGACTTCGGGGGTCTCTCCGGTTCTTCTGTCGGGCTCCTCCGCTATCTTCTGCTCTTTTGCCGCTCTTTTGCTAGCGGTGGCCCGGACTTCTGCCTTCTGCCTTCTTCTCTTCTTCCTTCTTCTCTTCTTCCGATGTTGACACAACGCTCTCTCCGGCTGGAATGCTCTCTGAGCGCTCCGCTATGATTTATATAGGCGGTGACCCCGCCCCCTTATGCCGTCACAGTCCCTGGGCATGCTGGGACTGTGCCGTCATAAGGGGGCGTGGTCACCGGGTGATGTTGATGTTCCAAGTCGGATCCCCATTCAATACGAGTCGGTACCCTGTCAGGTTGCCATGGAAATGGCAAACCGCAGCTAAACGCAACAGCAGCTACTCGCACTGTACAAATGCAGCTGATCGCAGTGCCTGGAGTCTTGAATTTCACAGAAAAAAAAAACATGCTTTTAACTGCGGCAGAATAGCCGTCCGTGTGAAAGGCGCCTAAGAGGACAGTTTCATGAATGGGCACATTTCTCATCGTCTGCTGTTCTCTGACCATATACAGTAAAACCTTGGATTGCGAGCAGAATTTGTTCCGGAAACATGCTTGTAATCCAAAGCACTTGTATATCAAAGCGAATTTCCCCATAAGAAATAATGGAAACTCAGATGATTCATTCCACAACCATTTATTTATAGGTCTTTCAGTTTATAGTCCATGTAAAAATATTATTCTAGCAATGTGACAGGTTGTATAACTATAAAATATTCTAATGGCAGCCTCCACAAGGGGATTAGAAGCAAAACCTAACAGGAACGACAGAATATAAAAGAAAAGAGAGGCCCCTCTAAGTGTAGCAATATGGTTACATTTAATGAAGGAGGATGGTCTATGTGGTCTATGTTTACCCCGGATGCCTGCATACTTAGATGTGCCTGTTTTAATCATCAACCGTGTGAGTTGCTAAATGTTGTACCTTCATTAAATGTAACCATATTGCAACACTTATGCGCCGTACACACGAGCGGATTTTCCGTCAGAAAAAACTTGGATGGTTTTTCCAACGGAATTCCACTCAAGCATGCCTTGCATACACACGGTCACACAAAAGTTCTCTGAACTTTCGACCATCAAGAAAGCAGTGACGTACAACACTACGACGAGCCGAGAAAATGAAGTTTAATGCTTCCGAGCATGCGTCGAATTGTTTCCGAGCATGCGTAGGAATTTTGCGCGTAGGAATTTGTACAGACAATCGCATTTTTGGATAGGAACTTTTCCCGACCGAAAAATAGAGAACATGCTCACACTCTTTTGCTGGCTGGAATTCCGCAAAAGACGATAGAAAATGCAATTTTGTTGCATTTTTCAACAAAAAGCTCTCATCAGAGTTTTGCTGGCGGCATTTCCAATCGTGTGTACGGGGCATTAGAGGCTCCTCTCTTCTCTTTTATACTCAGTTGTGACATGACGCTACTTGTATGTCAAGACATCGCTTGGTTATCAAGTCATAATGTATTAAAAGATTTTGCTTGTCTTGCAAAATGCTCTCAAACCAAGTTACTCTCAAACCAAGGTTTTACTATACAGCTATTGTTGCTGCATCCTCTTCCTTAGTTATCACTGATTTTATTTTTTGGGGGGCAGTTATCACCAATTCCAATTTTCCAGTGCATTTTAATCATATATTTATGTCAAGAGAATTGGACAGGGACTGAAATATTTAATCTAGAATTCAAGAATTTAGCATCTGTAATTTTAGAAACACTATAGAAGATAAAAGCCAATGCATGAGTAGTTGAAATACCCACAGCATTGGTTCTTTAAGGCCCAGTTTATATAAATTAGCCTAAAATACACCACATAATTATTTCATATCTAAGTACTAAAATTGGAGCATTACAAATACTAATATCATCCAAATTGAGTAAACATTTTCTAAAGTTTATGGATATCATGGTAACTTGAAAACAATCAGGTTACTTTGCCATGTGTCACTTTGCAATATACGCAAAATGTTGTTAAAAAAAAGGAGATGTACAATAATAGGAATTAAAGTTGTACTGATATTTACAACTTTCATCAGGTCTCCATTCATCTTTCAGCATGAGATATTTTAAAATGACAAAAGCTGTTAATAGAGGACATCAGTAAAATAATTTAGCTGCTGACTTCTGGGGCAAACATTTTCAACCTGTTTATCCTGGAGGAACCCTTGAAATAAAGGTAATTTCTTTTTTTTTTTTGGCAAACGGTTCATTTGCCAATGGCTTTTTAAAGCCACCAACTCTGTTTGGGAAGGGGGGGATAATGGTCTGTCGAAAAAACCTTTGTATGCTGAGCTGTACTGTAAAAAAAATTATATATATATATATATATATATATATATATATATATATATATATACACACACACACACACACACACACTCTAGGACAGGTAAACAATACTTTCGCGCCCGTGATAGTAGTAAATTTTAAAAAAATTATGAAAAATTAATAGTTATAATAATAAGTGTATAAAAAACAAAACAAAAAACAAAAAACAAAAACACAAAAAATCACAAATGCAAGCTGCTCCCCTAATTTTGAATGAAACAATCAAATAAGTAGTGGTGTACAGTAGGGGGCGCTAGAGACCTGAAAACATATGTATCTGTCACTAGATACACACACAATCCACATCAACCGCAGTGAATTGAATAATACTGTTTGTGCTGTAATGAAAATATACCAAATACATAATATGTAATAAAAATATACAAATATATAAAATAAAAGTGAAGAGTAATATTAAAATCAAAAAAGTTCTTAGCGCAAGTGTGATAGATGAATTCGTGATGTTTGATTGTCCCAATCCATTGAAAAGATCAGAGCAAACAGTTAGTTGAAACCAACATTAAAGCTGACACATAGATCTTCAAAAATGCAACAAATCTTGCGATGATATATAGATTCCATCACCCAAGAGGAAAAAACACCTGAAGATAATAGATATCTGCTTACCAGATACCAATGACTCCTTTAACTAAAAAGAGAGTCATTAGCGCTTGTACAGGATTGTGCCTGTTCACATGAAGGCTGGAAGGCTGGATGGTACTTTAGGCATAGATCCCTCCCGTCCCATTCATTCAGGATAGGAAATATGAGAAACACAAAAGGGAATCTCCATAGCGTAAAACCATTTAATGTATAAAAATAAAGAACAATAAAATAGCCAAATGGCCTCTTACATTGATCGGTGCCTACCCGGCACTGGGACTGCTTGCATGTCAGGGTGAATGGTGTCAGAAACCCTTCGCATCACATCGCACATGCGGCGTGCGTTCCACCCCGTGCGTCTAGCTAGCCAGATGATCCGGAAGTAGGTGGGACGATTCTGGACATGTGACCACGTACCGCTCCGACGTACGTTTCGTTTGTGAACGTCTTCAGGGAAGCGTACATTGGTCACTAGGCAACTGGTTTATATGGGGAATAAGGGCGGGTAAATTGGCTTAATACAAATACTCCGCCTCTTTGTCAATAAAGTTTATTTGTTAAGCACTATGCACAAACCAGCCAGGGGATGAGAGCTCCCTCTGGTGGTTATATGTCTTAGTGCTCCAAAAAAACTCCATTATTAAATTAGAGAAAAAAAGATAATTTTATAACAGTAATACATACCCTATTTGTCAATTAGTAAAAAGGCAGAAAACAATTAGAGATGGTAAATTTGTAAATAAGTATGCTACATAAACAATGATAATTGTCATAGTTGGTTGGAAAGGACCAAAATTAATCCCGTCATTCAAAGCAGTCTCAGTCTCGGTTTCACAATGGCTGGTTTTTTGATTTTAATATCACTCTTCACTTTTATTTTATATATTTGTATATTTTTATTACATATTATGTATTTGGTATATTTTCATTACAGCAAAAACAGTATTATTCAATTCACTGCGGTTGATGTGGATTGTGTGTGTATCTAGTGACAGATACATATGTTTTCAGGTCTCTAGCGCCCCCTACTGTACACCACACACTCTAGGATGTCCACAAGGTTTAGGCGTGTGTCTATGGGAATGTTTGACCATTCTTCCAGAAGCACATTTGTGAGGTCAGGCACTGATGTTGGACAAGATGGCCTGGCTCGCAGTGTCTAATTCCTCCTAATGGTGTTCTATTGGGTTGAGGTTAGGACTCCCAGCCAGTCAAGTTCCTTTTGGACATTTTCATGCTCCCAATTTTGTGGGAACAGTTTGGGGATGGTCCCTTCCTGTTCAAACATAACTGCGCATTGGTGCACAAAGCAAGGTCCATAAAGACATGGATGAGCGAGTTTGGGGTGGAGGAACTTGACTGGCCTGCATAGAGTCCTGACCCTGACCTCAACCCGATAGAACACCTTTGGGATGAATTAGAGCGGAGACTGTGAACCAAGCCTTCTCATCCAACATCAGTGCCTGACCTCACAAATGTGCGTCTGGAGGAATGGTCAAACATTCCCATAGACACACTATTGTGGACAGCCTTCCCAGAGGAGTTGAAGCTATTATAGCTTCAAAGAATGGGCCAACTAAATATTGAACCCTCGCACATCTAATCCTAGAGAATAAACTTTTTAGCAAATAATCTCCTCTCTTCTAGTCCATAGATTTGAGTGGAAGCAAGATATTAATCAGGTATTTTGTAGATTTTTTTTGTGTTTTTACCCTACATTTCCCTAATTACCCTACATGGCCCTGCAGTAACACTAGAGAGTGATATTTTTTTCAAACTCTAATATTAAAATTGCCCATGTAGCCCTAGCCTTACTGTTGTCTGTGTCCCTATTAATGAGATCTCCCCTCTCTTCCTGTATCGTCACCTGGACACGAATATCTCCACAATGTTGACAAAGACAGAGATGATAAACCCCACTCTACACTATTCTACACTATTCTACCTTATCTTGCTGTCTGGGGGGAATTTTCCTCTGCAGGAAACAAGTCAGCAATACAAATCTTACATCCAATCATTTTCCACTCTAAAATTAAACAAAAAAATGCTTTAGTTTCCACTTTAAAGAGACAGACATTTAAAAAAAATGGAAGAATATGCATCAAATGTAGATAAGATAACCCCCCTTGGACTTTTCAGGCACAGAGTATAATAGAAGTAAATTTCATTAAAGGGCAGTGATGCCACTTTTATTAAATATAAAACATGATAAAATGGCAAAGATAGCCCTATAAACAATTGTAATAAATAAAAACAGTATATACAAAACAATTTTGAAAGTGGGTATACACAGTTCAAAAATACATGGAATAGTCAAACCCAATATTATCAAATACACCCATGTACTGCCAGAGTCATACTGTGGTCAGTCCTATGGGTTTCTTGAATGTATCCCAACATGTTTCGGAATTATTGGTGTATATTCCTTCTTCAGGGTAAATTATATTCTGGGTGATTTTTCTCTTTCTGAAATACAAACATAGTCGCTAATAGTCACATTGCAATACATGGTAATGAAGGGATTATTGATTTCACATAGTATATCACAGTATACTCAGAGCTGTTTAAATACTTACGATGAGCATTATACAACACAAAAACAGTGGAACAAGTATGTGGACTGATGGAGGATCCCAAAGTGATTGAGCTAGTCTGCATAAACCCACCAGGTGGACAGATGCACACCCCGGATGAGTCAAAACAAACATCCACAAGAAGCACCCTATAGGCTACACCTGCAGTCAAGGTAATGGTATCTAGAACCAAAGAGGTATACTAGAATAAGTATGATTAAAAAGTTAAATTGCACGAAAGCACATAGCACCTCATAACAGTAAAAGAAAGGGGAGAAACATAGACCAAGTAATGTCCCCTTACAGTAAATCACTATCCCTTCGAACAGACTGATGCAAATGTATCTCCATATCGGTAGTGCTCGAACCGAGACAAACCTGGCTGAGTAATCAGAGTTTATATACATATGTTCCCACTGAGGGAGCCAGTCCTCAGACAGGGGAGGTGCTAGACACTTTGCGTCAAACATCACACTGCTACTAAAGCAGCTGGAACTATAAACAGGGCGGTTCTCTGATGCATTGGCACACGGTGTAGCCCTGCCCCTAAGAGTGGGATGATATCACGTGCCGACACATCGCAGACGGAAAAAGACACCCAACCACGTCAACAAGTGGCGCAATAGAGGCCAGAAGGAGCTTCTCTCCATATGCGGGCTGTGGAGAAAGCCGGAAGTGGAGAACTTCCAGCAATAACTGCCAGCCTAACATGGTTGGAGCCTACCCGCTGGGTGGTGTGAGTAAAGATGCCATATGGAGCCACCCAGTGGTCAATATGAGCACAGCAACCACGGGAACCCAAATGATATAGAACCAAAGGGTCTAAAACAAACATGAAATGGACACACATGTAACAAAAAGCAAAAACAAGAATCACCACAGAACTAGAACAGCAAACCATTCTATGTAGTTAAAAAAGGAAGGACAAGAGAGGGCATAGTTGAAGATTGCATATATGAAATGACAAAGGGGAAAAAAGTAGAGAATTGGTATCCCCCAGTGTATAAATTACAGATTAAGTTCACATCCCCCGATATAAATCCTGGAAGAAAGGTTTTAAAGTTAAATTCCTCGTTTAGGCCAGGAGGTAAGGTGGCCTGGAGGTCAAAGATCCATCTGAGTTCAGATTGTAATAAACGCTTGTTAAGATCACCTCCCCTTGAGTTGGAGTGTATGCGATCCAATGGCAAAAAATATACTTTAGAAATGGAGTCACCATGGACAAGAGTCACATGTTGGCCAATAGGCACTTCTGGATCTCTTTGCGTATGCTTAAGAGATGTCGATAAATGCATTTCCAAAACTCATTTATCGTCTTCCCGACATAGTAGCATCCACATTCACAGGAAAGTAGATACACCACGCCAGGAGCCTTGCAGTTGACATTTATTTATTTATTATTTATTTCAGGTACTTATATAGCGCCGTCAATTTACGCAGCGTTTTACATATACATTATACATTCACATCAGTCCCTACACCCTCAAGGAGCTTACAATCTAAGGTCCCTAACTCACATTCATACATACTAGGGCCAATTTAGACAGGATCCAATTAACCTACCAGCATGTTTTTGGAGTGTGGGAGGAAACCGGAGTACCCGGAGGAAACCCACGCAGGCACAGGGAGAACATGCAAACTCCAGGCAGGTAGTGTCATGGTCGGGATTTGACCCAGCGACCCTTCTTACTGCTAAGTGAGAGTGCTACCCACTACACCACTGTGCCGCCCATAATGTCTGGGATGAAACATGCATCCATTGGGTAAATTGAAATGTCTGCGTCTGTACATGTATTCACAATTTGTACATCCCCCACATGAAAATGTTGACAAAGTTTTACATGCATCACCTCTGGTAGTTCTAAATTCACTTGATACCAGTTTGTCACCCACAGAGGGAGCCCTCTTGTAGGCGACAGCTGGTATATCGGATACAAAGGGAGCAAGCGTCAGCTCCATAGTGAGTAAATGCCAATACTTATTTAAGATGTGTTTGACCTACTTATGTTTTGTTGAATATGTGATGACAATCTTGGTTGTATTCTCAGCTTTGGGTTTTTTATGGACGAAAAGCAAGTCCTGATGGAACAGATTAAGTTTTCTATTGTATGCCTTCTTAAGAGTGGCTTTGGAGTAGCCTCGCTCGAGAAGTCTATTTTTCAAAATATTGGCATCATTTTGAAACCTAACATCATCAGTACTATTGCGTCGGGCCCTTAAATACTGACTATAGGGAATCAATGCCAGTAAAGGTTTAGGATGGAAGCGTGTAATAGCGAGTTCCTGGATGTGGGCTTGCGGAAAAGCTCGCTAGACGAACGTCCATTAGATTGTTTTTGAATAAGGACATCTAAGAAAGTGATTCACTATGTGACATAGTGATATTCAAATTAAACTATTTTTTTTTTAAATCGGGTCATGAACTCACAAAGAAGGACATCAGATCCATTCCATAGCATCAACACGTTATCTATGTAGCGGTACCACGCAATTACATGGTCCACATACATACATATCGTGTCATCAGCCAACAATGTACATTCCCACTCCCCCAGGTACAGGTTGGTATATGCAGGGGCACAACAAGTCCCCATAGTCACACCCTGCACCTGGAGGAAGTGGGAATTATTGAAGGAAAATACATAGTGTCAAAGTATTAATTCAAGAGCAATCAAAATAAATTCAATATATTGTGGCTCACGTTGAGTGGATTGAGAAAGAACATGGCGTACTGCTGCAAGGCCCCTATCATGAGGAATAGCACTATAAAGGGTCTCAACATCTATGGTCACAAGTTGTGTACCATCATTTACATGGAACTCTTCAATAATTTGTAACAGGTGAATAGTGTCACACACATAGGATGGCATAAATATAACAAATGGTCTAAGATGGTTATCCACTACACAGCTGAGATTCTCGGTAAGATTACCACATCCAGATATTATGGGTCTACCAGGGGGATTAGATAAATTCTTGTGTAATTTTGGTAGGGCATAAAATGTAGCCTCCCCGGGAAAACTCGTTCTAATAAATTCCTAGGTATGCTTGGAGATGACATTGTGATAATATGCTTCATCTACCATAAGGTAAAATTCCTTGGTAAAATTTTCCAATACTGATTTGGATATGGGGCGATACCATTCAGAGTTGGTAAGTATTTTAGTGCACATTGATATATTGGGTATGACAACGACCTTTGTGTCGCCTACGACCTTTGTGCTGTGCTGAAGACTGGGAAAAAGAAGAAGACACAGATGAATATGCAGACATCTCAGGAACATCCATATACTTATTTAATTTAGATACATTGGAAGAGTTCCATTTATTAGTTTGACCAGGTTGCCATTTGTAGGCCTTTCCTTCTTGGAAGGCTCTTTTATTTCGTTGAAATTTATTATCTTTTTTAATCAGAATATCTTTATTAAATTTTTCTAAATGACTTTTGAACTTAGCCTCAAAGTCAGGAAAAAGTGCATGGGTTTGAAAGGATATCATCTGGTTTTGTAGTTTGTCAATTTTAACATCCAAATCGGTTATATGTTTACAATATTCTTGAATTAATAATGACATCATGGTATTGGAACATTGTTTAAGATTATTTTCCCAAGCAGTCTTGAATGTAGGGTCAATATTAGTAGCGGTGTTATGTTTGGCGCCATGTGTCCAACACCTCCCCTGTCTTGCCTCCCTCAGTGGGAACGTATGTATATAGACTTTGATTACTCAGCAGGTTTGTCTCGGTTCGAGCACTGCCGATATGAAGATACATTTGTACCATTCTGTTTAAAGGTATAGTGATTTACGATAAGGGGACATCGCTTGGTCTATGTTTCTAACCTTTCTTTTACTGTTATGATGTGCTATGGGCTTTCATGCAATTTAACTTTTTAATCATACTTATTCTAGTATACCTCTTTGGTGCTAGATACCATTACCTCAACTGCAGGTGTAGCCCATAGGGCGCTTCTTGTGGATGTTTTTTTTTACTCATCCGGGGTGTGCATCTGTCCACCTGGTGGGTTTATGCAGACTAGCTCAATCACTTTGGGATCCTCCATTGGCCCACATGCTTTTTCCACTGTTTTTGTGTTGTAGTATGCTCATTGTAAGTATTTAAACAGCTATGAGTATACTGTGAAATACTATGAGAAATCATTAGTCCCTTCTATACCATGTATTGCAATGTGACTATTAGCGACTATGTTTGTATTTCAGAAAGAGAAAAATCACCCAGAATATAATTTACCCTGAAGAAGGAATATACACTAATAATTCCGAAACTTGGGATACATTCAAGAAACTCATTTGGACTGACCACAGTACAACTCTGGCAGTACATGAGTATACTGGATAATATTGGGTTTAACTATACCATGTATTTTTGAACTGCATATACTTACTTTCAAAATTGTTTTGTATATACCATTTTTATGTATTACAATTGTTTCTAGGGCTATCTTTGCCCTAGAATCATGTTTTGTATTTAATAAAAGTGGCGTCACTGCCTTTTAATAAAATTTACTTCTAATATACTCTCTGCCTGAAAAGTCAAAGAGGGTTATCTCATGTTGCATTTCATGCATATTCTTCCATGTTTAATCAGGATGTTGGCAGCCCCATACACCCTCTCCCCAACACTATTTCGACATTAAAAATAATGGTATATTTATTTGTGTTGTTTAGACACCAGTGATAATTAAAAACAGCTGTAAGTTGACATACAGAAAAAACAAAATGCTTGTCTCTAATTCTGTGTAGCATGTGGCATATTTGCTACCAGTACCGGCCCCACCCATCAATAGTTGTTAAGGATGCTGTCATTTTCCCTGCAGACAGCTTCTAGAACCAGTAGTGTTGACAGTTGGCGGAGCCTGATGGGAAAGCTGAAACACTAGTTCCCTATCAGGTTCACCCTCTCCTTATGATTGACAACAGGCAGTGGGCAGTTTCTATAGCCAATAGTATGTTGTGAAGCGCTGTGCAAACTGTTGGCTCTATATAAATCCTGTATAATAATAATAATAGCAGGCTTTCTATTGGACAAGGATCCACCCACTGCCTACTGTCAATCACAAGAGGAGAAGACCTGATGGGGGACCAGTGTCTCAACCTCCCCACTAGACTCCAGACAGCCACAAAGCTTTTTAGCGAGACGCTGATTGTGTGGCAGCTGCAAGAGTGTCTTTGGCCTCACATGAGGTGTTTTAACACCTCATGTTGCCTGCAGTGCCTGCAGTGACATTTTGTCATGTGGAAGCATGACAGAATTTTAAAGCATGTCAGGCGCTCTTTACGACTTCCCCAGATTTGTTTTTGCCTAGAGTTCAGATTTATCTTCTTTGTGCCTACCAAAAAGTTGGTGTCCTTGATTTCTCTTTTTCTCCTTTCGCCTTTTTGTTTACTTTGAAGACAGATGAAACGCCTCTATCTCATCACTCACATTTTAACATAACACCATTGTGGGCAAGGAAAAGAATGTACATTTATGGGAAAGAAATTAGGCTTTTTGTGTTGCTAGCAAAAACATGGTGAAAAACCTGCAATCAAAGTTCTCTAAGCGATTCTCTAAAAATGCATTTATAATGCCAACCCTGAGCAATATTTTCCACATCGCCTATGTTTTGAAAACATTTTCTGCATGAATGTCAGCAGAGCAATTACTTTGAATCTCTTTGTTGTCACAGCTCTCTAACTTAATGAGTAATTAAACTTCATTGTTGGCATGAAGAATTTATAATTGTGTATGCCGAAATGTCAGTCCACTGCTTTACAAAAGACCAGAAATACCACTGTCTGATTGTTTGTTTCAGACCTGCACTTCTACTGTGCCTACTTTTCATGTTTTTTTTTCCACTCATCACAACTAAAAAAAAAAAGTGTTTTTTTACCACTTAAGGACCGAGCCTCTTTTTGAGATTTGTTGTTTACAAGTTAAAAACATTTTTTTTTGCTAGAAAATTACTTAGAACCCCCAAACATTATACTTTTTTTTTCTAACATCCTAGAGAATAAAATGGGGGTCGTTGCAATATTTTCTGTCACACCGTATTTGCGCAGCGGTCTTACAAGCTCCCTTTTTTTGGAAAAAATTCACTTTTTTTAATTAAAAAATAAGACAAGAGTGAAGTTAGCCCAAGTTTTTTGATATTGCGAAAGATAATGTCACGCCTAGTAAATTGATACCCAACATGTCATACTTCAAAATTGCACCTGCTTGTGGAATGGCAACAAACTTTTACCCATAAAAATCTCCATAGGCAACGTTTAAAAAAATCTACAGGTTGCATGTTTTGAGTTGCAGAGGAGGTCTAGAATTATTGCTCTCGCTCTAATGTTCACGGCGATACCTCACATGTGTGGTTTCAACACCGTTTTCATATGCGGGAGCTATTCACCTATGCGTTCGCTTCTGCACGCGAGCTCGTGGGGACGGGGCACGTTTACAACATTTAAATTTTTTTCTTATTTATTTTACCTTTTATTTTTTATTTTTACACTGTTCTTTAAAAAAAAAATTGTATCACTTTTATTTCTATTACAAGGAATGTAAACATCCCTTACAAATAATATAGATAGTAAACATCCCTTAGAAACAGAAAAAAAGCATGACAGGTCAAAAAGACCTCAGATCTCATATTTACACTAAAATGCAATAAAAAAAAATGGCCTTTTAAGAGCTATGGGCGGAAGTGACGTTTTGACGTCACTTCCGCCCTGCAATGGTATGGAGACGGGTGGGGACCATCTTCCCCTCACTCGTCTCCATACCCAGGAAGGAGAAGGATCCGATCGCCTCCGCCAATACCGATGGCTCCAGTAAGTGGCGGAGGTCATCAGAGAGCGGCGGGAGAGGGGCGAATACGCCACAGAGACCACTATTATTGGAAACCGGACCGCCTGCCGAAGAAGAGGATACCAGGGTTATGGCAGCTAGCTGCTGCCATAACAAGGATATCCCTCTTCAAAGTTAGGACGTATATCAGCATGCGGCCGGTCCGGAAGTGGTTAAAGTAAAGCTTTGGGACACCATGATGGGTCACTACTGAAAAAGTAAATAGCCTAGTTTGTCCAAGCAAGAAATTAGTAGTGAGTATGCTATCCAAATCCGAGACATAGTCTAAAAAAAAGAGAATATTTATTCTCTTTCTTTTTTTTTTTTTTTTAGAGGTTCACAGCTATGCATTTTGCAGATTATAAAAGACTTCAATTGACCCGCACCAAAAACGCAAGTGTTGCATTTTTTATGTGTTTTTACATACGTCACAAGGGGCGGGGCCACCCAGTGACATCAGAGAGTGACCCAACCCCTTAGTTATTTAAGAACTGGTAGACGGTGAAGCTGGCAGGAGGCGGGAGCCTTCGGCGAGAATGGATCGTTTTTTGTTTTTTTCTTTGGGTAAGCAGTGGCGGCGGGGATAGTGATTGATGATGGATCTACATTGGGAGGCATTGTTTTTTATTTTTTTAAATATAGCACTTGACAAAAACTGCCTGCTGTAATTTTTTACACTAAACAGACCCCTGACATCTCCCCTTTGAGACAAGAAAAGGAACTAAGGACACAGATTCCCCAGTCCCTTTCTCAGAAGCCTCAGCTGCACTGAAGATAAATAGAGAGGAGACAGCAAATGCTTGGTATTGGCACCAATACTAGTATCAGTATCAGTATCAGTGTAAACCTACCCACAATGCATGAAACACAAGTAGTATTAACTATTTCAGCCTTTCTGTGAGAGAAGAGAGAGCAGTGTGCTTTAACTATGGATTATCTCTCTGTCCCTCTTTCTGTCTCTCTCTCTGTCCCTCTCTTTCTCTCTCTGCCTCTGTCTCTCTCTCTATCTCTCTGTCAGTCTGCCTGTCTCTGTCTGTCTCTCTCTCTTTCTCTGCCTGTCTCTCCCTCTCTCTGTCCGTCTCTCCCCCTCTGTCTGCCTCTCTCTCTCTCTCTCTCTATCTGCCTTTCTCCCTCTGTCTGTCTGCCTTTCTCTTTGTCTATCTGCCTCTCTCTTTGTCTGTCTCTGTCTGTCCCTCACTCTGTCTGCCTCTCTATGTCTCTCTCTCTCTTTCCCTCTGTCTGTCTGTCTCTGTCTCTCTCTCTGTCTGTTGTCTGTCTCTCTATCTCTGTCCGTCTTTCTCTGTCTGTCTGTGTCTCTCTTTGTGTCTCTCTCTCTCTGTCTGTCTGTCTCTCTCTGTCTGTCCCTATATCTGTCTGCCTGTCTCTCTCTGTCTGTCTGTCCCTATCTCTGTCTGCCTCTAGCTCTGTCTGCCTGTCCCTATCTCTCTCTGTCTGTCCCTATCTCTGTCTGCCTGTCTCTCTCTCTCTGTCTGTCCCTATCTCTGTCTGCCTGTCTCTCTCTGTCCCTATCTCTGTCTGCCAGCATCTCTCTCTCTCTCTCTGTCCCTATCTCTGTCTGCCTGTCTCTCTCTCTCTGTCTGTCTCTATCTCTGTCTGCCTGTCTCTCTCTCTCTGTCCCTATCTGTCTGCTGCCATCCCTCTCTCTCTCGCTCTCTCTCTCTCTCTGTCTGTCCCTATCTCTGTCTGCCTGTCTGTTTGTCTCTCTCTCTCTCTCTTTCTGCCAGTCCCTCTCTCTGCCTGTCTCTTTCTGCCAGTCTCTCGCTCTCTCTTTGGAAGCGCCGCAATACGGGCAGTTTTAACCCTTTCTACAGCCACTAGCCGGGGTTAAAAGTGCCCCGCTAGTGGCCGAAAAGCACCACTAAAACAGTGGTAAAGCACCACTAAAACTAGCGCCGCTTTATCGCTAACGGACCCACCGCCCCAGAGGGAAAGGGGCCTTAAGCTGGGGAGTTAGTGGGCTATTACATCTAATATCTTTCATTTTCATTGAAGCATTGAATATTGGTATATTTACAGAACACCTAGATGAGGTAAGTGTCCATTTAGCAGCAGCTAAAGGTTCTTTTCAGATTTGGAGTCACTAACTAATGGAAAATTTGGAAAACCAAGTGTAAAGATATATGTGTAGTTCCAGAATGTGATAAATAAGATTTGATTCCGCCTCTCAATAAGAATATGTATTATGTATGTATGTACAGTTCCTTGCAAAATTATTCACCCCCCCCCCCTTTGCTTTTTACCTATTTTGTTACATTACAGCCTTTAGTTCAATGGTTTATTTAATCTGAATTATATGTGATGGATCAGAACACAATAGTCTAAGTTGGTGAAGTAAAATTAGAAAAATATATACATAAAACTATTTTTCAGAAATGAAAAACTGATAATTGGCATGTGCATATGTATTCACCCCTTTGTTATGAAGCCCATAAAAAGCTCTGGTGCAACCAATTACCTTCAGAAGTCATCTAATTAGTGAAATGATGTCCACCTGTGGGCAATCTAAGTGTCACATGATCTGTCATTACATATACACACCTTTTTCAAAGGCCCCAAAGGGTGCAACACCTAAGCAAGAGGCACCACTAACCAAACACTGCCATGAAGACCAAGGAACTCTCCAAATCAGTAAGGGACAATGTTGTTGAGAAGTACAAGACAAGGTTAGGTTATAAAAAAAAATCCAAATCTTTGATGATCCCTAGGAGCACCATCAAATCTATCATAACCAAATGGAAAGAACATGGCACAACAGCAAACCTGCCAAGAGAGGGCTGCACACCAAAACTCACGGACTGGACAAGGAGGGCATTAATCAGAGAGGCAGGGCAGAGACCTAAGGTAACACTGCAGAGTTCCACAGCAGAGACTGGAGTATCTGTACATAGGACGACAATAAGCCGTACGCTCCATAGAGTTGGGCTTTATGGCAGAGTGGCCAGAGTGGGTTATGACTAAGGCCTTATAGGCTGAAACGCGTCAACTGTTCTCATTTGCGTTTGGTCACTGTGGCTTGTCAGTAAATACTACACTTTTTAAGAGCAGTCACCGGAGTGCAGATCATCTTTTCCTCGTGGCCAGAAGAAAGCCATTACTTTCAGCAAAAAACAAAATGGCACGTTT
Organism: Aquarana catesbeiana; assembly: GCF_042186555.1. Lineage (NCBI taxonomy): Eukaryota > Metazoa > Chordata > Amphibia > Anura > Ranidae > Aquarana > Aquarana catesbeiana. The sequence continues at coordinate 231,703,089 of NC_133327.1, forward strand.
TGAGTTTATGATAAGGCATGTGGGAGACTCCCAAAATATGGAGGAAGGTGCTCTGGTCTAATGAGACTAAAATTGAACTTATTTAGCCAAAAGCAAGCGCAAACCCAACACATCACATAACCCAAAGAACACCATCTCCACAGTGAAACATGGTGGTGGCAGCATCATGCTGTGGGGATGTTTTTCTGCAGTCAGGACTGGGGAACTGGTCAGAGTTAAGGGGAAGGTGGATGGTGCTAAATACAGGGATATTCTTGAGCAAAACAACCACTCTGTGTGTGATTTGAGGCTAGGACGGAGGTTTACCTTCCAGCAGGACAATGTCCCCAAACACACTGCTAAAGCAACACTTGAGTGGTTTAAGGGGAAACATGTAAATGTGTTGGAATGGCCTAGTCAAAGCCCAGACCTCAATCCAATAGAAAATCTGTGGTCAGACTTAAAGATTGCTGTTCACAAGTGCAAACCATCCAACTTGAAGGAGCTGGAGCAATTTTGCAAGGAGAAATGGGCAAAAATCCCAGTGGTAAGATGTGACAAGCTCATAGAGACTTATGCAAAGCAACTTGGAGCTGTGATAGCCGCAAAAGGTGGCTCTACAAAGTATTGACTTTAGGGGGGTGAATAGTTATGCACATTGACTCTATTATTTTGTCCTATTTGTTGTTTGCTTCACAATAAAAAAAAAATCTTCAAAGTTGTGGGCATGTTCTGTAAAATAAATGATGCAAATCCTCAAACAATCCATGTTAATTCCAGGTTGTGAGGCAACAAAACACGCAAAATGCCAAGGGGGTGAATACTTTTGCAAGGCACTGTATGTAGTAGTACTTGCTAGTTTCAAAAAGATGACAGTCCCTAAAAAACCATGGCAGGAAACGTATGGCTGTGGTATGATACAATTGTAAACACAATTTATGTTATAAACAGTATATGAGGTTTTCATATTTCCAAGAGAGAATTATGTTCAATAAGCAATTCCAGGAAACAAAAGAAAGTATTTACGGAGTTATTTTTTTCTTTTAGGTAAATACTGCAACTGTGCTTAAAGTGTTACTAAACCCAGAACTTGCATTCACTAGACATGTGAATTTGAATTCGAAAACTATTTGAAATTGATTTGAAAACTTTTCAAATTGATCAGAATTCGAAAATTTTAATTTGATTTGAATAGGAATAAACAAAACGAATTCCGAAAACAAATGAAACAGATTAAACAAATTTAACTAAATGAATTTATGTATATGAATGGAAAAAAAACAAATGTTTTCATTCTGCACATGTCTAGCATTCACTATATCTGGTCTCACACAGTACACAGAACATAGAAATACAATAGTTTTAGTAAATATAAACTGATAAATACCTTTTTTCATCAGCTGTATATAGCAGTTAGAACAATCTTGTGGCTTGTATCAGCGTGCGCAGATAGCTTGTAGTAGGAGTTTTAATTTTTCCCAAGATTATCCTATCAGACTTCAAGACCCTTGATCCTCTGTCAGGACATGTCTGGACAGTGCTAATTTGCCCTGTGCTGATCACATGCACTCTCCCAAAGAAAAAAAACTTTCTAGCAATGCACACCAAACTGAACACTTCATAGACTCTGTAAATATCAGGATATTTTTTGGAGTCTGTGGAAGAAGGGGAGGGTCAGAGAAGACAGGATCAAACAGCCTTTGTACACAATGCAGAGGATTAACCCCTTAGGTTCCACACTAAGTGGTATAGCAAGCATGTTTTACTGCATATACAGTCTGATTTTACTGTTGTGGGTTTAGTAACACTTTAATCATTCACCTGGGGTGGCATCTTTATTGTTAACATAATATCACAGATTTCAATAAGCCCCCCCATCCACAGACCATGTTACCCGCCATGACACATTTGTGGGGAAGAGACCCTTGTCCTCTCAACACTGGAATAAGCTGCTTTGTCAATGCAGGAGTTTGAAAGCTGGCAGTGAGGTGCCAGGTGTGATGAGAATGACAGGAGTTAGGGTGTTAACAAGGTGACAGTGGAATGCCAGGTGTGATGAGGATGGCAGGGGGTAGTTTGTTAGCAAGCTGGCAGTGGAGTGCCAGGTGTGAACATGAGGATGACAGGGGTAAGGTGTTAGCAAGGTTGCAATAGGGTGCTAGGTGGGATGAGGATGACAGAGGGTAGGGTGTTAGGAAGGTTGCATTAGGGTGCCAGGTGGGAGGAGGATGAGGATGACAGGGTGTTAGTAAGGTTGCAGTGGGGTGCCAGGTGTGATGAGGATGACATGTGGTAGGGTGTTAGCATGGTTGCAGGGGGTGCCAGGTGTGATGAACATGAGGATGACAGGGGGTAAGGTGTTAGGAAGGTTGCAGTAGGGTGCTAGGTGTGATGAAGATGAGGATGACAGGGGGTAGTGTGTTAGGAAGGTTGCAGTGGGATGCCAGGTGTGATGAACATGAGGATGAGGGGGTCAGGTGTTAGCAAGGTTGCAGTGGGGTGCCAGGTGTGATGAACATGAGGATGAGGATGACGGGGGTAGGGTGTTAGCATGGTTGCAGTGTGGTGCCAGGTGTGATGAACAGGATGAGTATGACAGGGGGTAGGGTGTTATCAAGGTTGCAGTGGGGTGCCAGGTGGGAGGAGGATGAGGATGACAGGGGGTGGGTAGTGTGTTAGGAAGGTTGCAGTGGGGTGCCAGGTGGGATGAGGATGACAGGGGAGAAAGAGGAAAGGCACAGAAAGAGAGAAAGAAGGATCACAAATATGAAAAAAGAAAACAAATCTGTATTATTTATGAATTTAGAAATTGGGAAATGAATGGACTTTTAAAAGTTTAGAAATGTCTATTCCCTCATATGCATGTCTGCAGGCTGTAACTGATGCTTGGAGAGGTCAAAAAAGAACAGTGCAGTAGCCTGTATAGTGGTGGTATCGCGTTTATGGGAATCACTGCCTCTTGAAATCCACTATAGCCTGTGTCCTCATGCTTTTATGGGAGGCAAATCATTTATCAATCAAGATGTGTCATCCAACTCACTCTGTTATTCTTTAGTTACTGGGCATGGAGGAGGAGGGAGGGACTGTATACACACCCACATGTGTGATGTCAATACCATGTGACCTGAAAAGCTCAACTGAAACAGGAAATGTTCTCTCCAGCAATACAGACCAAACGAGCATGTGCAGCAGGACTACTCTGACTGTGTCTTATCTGGCCTTGTCTAGAGTGACCCTGCTGGAGGGGGAGGATCTGTACATACAGAATCAGAGAGCCTTTTTACACAATGCAGATGTTTAATCACTTAAGTTCCACATTGAGTATAACAAGCATGCTATTCTGCATATACAGACTGATTTTACTGTACTGGGTTTAGTAACACTTTAACCCCTTCTTGCCCAACCATGACATCCCTTTAATAGGGTCTGTAAACCTGGGAGGGCGGGAAGGATCGGCAATCATGTGACCACAGTGTATGCAGGTGTCTTACTAAACGTCTTTATTTTGTTGTTATGTTACTCTATTTTTTATGTTGTGATGTCTCTTTAAATATCTGTCTGATTTCTCCAGGGTTGGATCGTGTTTGACTTCTTCATCTGTTCCTACTCGGGATATAAATACTTCGGCAGAGGACCGGCCCAGACTGCTGTTGCCTCATGGGAGTACACTTGCCAGGACAGCCTGCTGCAATGTAAATTCCTCACTGCTGCCCTTACCTCCTCTCAATGGGACCATTTTCAGGGACTACAAACTTTGCTGCTATTGACATTTCCAATTCAGGTATGGGCCCCACTATGTACCTTGTGCACCGTAATATATGTGAACTCACTACAGACAGAGTTTCATATTGCAACAGAGCCAATTTTACCAAAATCCAAATATGTGATTTGTCTGCGCATGTATAGAGGGATTAATGAAGCGTGCATCTGTAATTCATTTATCTGCTTCAGTAATATGAGCTTTATTCTAGAAGAGAAGTTTCTGTGTATTTTACTTAAGGAGAGCTAAAGCAAAGTTAATGTAACCTTGCTGTATCTAGTGAACCTTCTACTGGGAGTCAAGCCATGCAACCCTTTGGGTTAAGCGACCTTGTGCTGCAACAGAAGAGAGGACAATGGAAATTTCCTAAGTCTAGTCTGCATTATCACACACTTTAATCTTCAGGATTAAGACACACTACCAAGGATGACAGCCAGTCCAAAGATTGAAGCTGGTGACAGTGGCATATGATGGTGCCCTGTGATTGGCTGTATCCAATCACAGCCGGTCACATGTAAACAAGGAGATGCTGGTAATCCGCTCTCCTCCCTCACACTGACAGAGTGTGAGGAGAGAAGAGCCGATCAGTAGCATCTCCTCACAGGGGGACATCTAGGGATGTAATCAGGGCGCTGATCATCAGTGCCCTGATTACAATAAATAAATAAAATTACAATAAATAAATACAGTGTCGCAAAACACTGCCCACCATTGCCCACCAATGCCAGCATACAGTGCCCACCACTGCTCACAAGTGCCACCAGTGCCCATTAGTGATGCCAGTCAGTGCTGGCAATCAGTGCCACTTATCAGTGCTGCCCATCAATGTCCATCAGTGTCGCCCATCAGTGCCACCCATCAATGCCCATCAGTGCCCATCTGTACCACCAATCCATGCCGCCTATCCATGCCCACCAATGCTGCCTATCAGTGCCGCCTATCAGTGCCCACCAGTGCCCACCAGTGCCACCCAACAGTGCCCATCAGTGCCGCCTATCAGTGCTCATCAGTGCCACATATCAGTGCCACCTATCAGTGCCCATAAGTGCGGCATATTAGTGTCTCCTCATCAGTGCCACCTAATCAGTGATCATCAGTGCCACATATCAGTGCCACCTATCAGTGCCCATAAGTGCGGCATATTAGTGTCTCCTCATCAGTGCCCATAAGTGCCGCCTCATCAGTGCCCATGAGTGCCACCTCATTAATGCCCACCAATTCAGCCTATCAGTGTCCATCAGTGCCGCCTCATCAGCGCACATCAGTGAAACCAAAAAATTACTTAGTTACAAAATTTACTGACAGAAAATAAGTAAAAAACATTTTGTTCAAAATTTTTGGTCTTTTTTTTGTAAAAAATAAAAAACCCAGCAGTAATTAAATACCACCAAAAGAAAGCTCTATTTGTGTGAAGAAAATGATAAAAAATTTGTTTGGGTACAGTGTTGCGCAATTGTCATTCAAAGTGTGACAGCGCTGAAAGCTGAAAAATGGCCTGGGCAGGAAGGGGGTTTAAGTGCCTGGTAGGCAAGTGGTTAAAGGGGTTGTAAACCTTTGTGTTTTTTCACCTTAATGCATCCTATGCATTAAGGTGAAAAAACACCTGTCAGTGACTGACCCCCTAGCCCCCCCCCCCCATTTTACTTACCTGAACACTCAAACTTGTGCCCGGCGGAGACGTGCTGTCTCTCTGCCCAGGGTTCTTGGCTCTTGATTGGATAGATTGATAGTAGCACAGCCATTGGCTCCCGCTGCTGTCAATGAAATCCAATGACACGAGCGCCGGGGGGCGGGGCCGAGTCCTGCATTCAGCCTCTATGGACGCCAAATGCTGGACTCGTGAGTGCGCCCACAAGGTAACCCCCTCGGGAGATCGCTTCTCCGAAGGGGTTATCAGATGTGGGGAGGAGCCGCGAGAGCGCGCCAGGGACCCCAGAAGAGCCAGGTTCGGGGCCACTCTGTGCAAAACGAGCTGCACAGTGAAGGTAAGTATGATATGTTTGTTATTTTTTTTTTTTTTTAATTTACCTTTACAATCATTTTAAGGTGTCCTTCCCTAGTATGACAACTATGATTTTTAAATTTTGAGTTTAAAGTTGTTTGAAAAATGTCTTATATCTGGGGTAACAGCAAAAATCAGTACATTTCAATGAAATTCTAAATATTTGCTAATTGCATTAGTGTTACTTGGGAAGGCAAAATTAAGTTTTTTTGTGTTCTTTTTTTTTTTTTTTTTTTTTAGAGCTAGTTTACACTTGTTTCAAAACATGGATTCGGACAGGCTTTGTTAAAGCTCTCTGAATGCTAGTCAAAGCTCCTGTCACTAAATAAAATGGTTAGCTTACAGTTGTGTTTACACCTTGCTTTTGCTTGGTGCTTCGATGAGGTTCGATGAAGCTTCGGTGGGGCTTCAAGTGAGCTTTGCCATAGATTTCTATGGAGGCTTTGAAGACACTTTGAAGCACCAGTAAAGATAAATGGGGTATAATTTTTGAAGCAAAGCCAAAGCAAAGCAAAGCAAAGTAAAAGCAGGTGTAAATAGGACTGTAAGCTAACCATTTTATTTATTGATAGGTGTTTTGACTAGCATTCAGAGAGTTTTAACAAAGCCTGTCCGAAGCTATGTTTTGAAGCAAGTGTAAACTAGTCGTTAATGTGTGTTGAAGCCAAAGCAAGTGTAAATGAGCCCTTAGGGTGCAGTGGACGTTTTTGTGCCAACCCTATCTCTAGTGCTTATTCTAATGCCTAACCATGCCTAACCATTTGTTTATAAAAAGTAATTTGATTGCATGAGGTAATCTTACTCTAATGCTAACGCTAATGATAATTCTAACCACTTTAAACCCTTTAACCTCTTTAGCTCCAGAAGATTTTACCCCCTTCCTGATCAGAGCACTTTTTACAATTTGGCACTGCGTCACTTTAACTGGAAATTGCACGGTCATGCAATGCTGTACCCAAACAAAATTTGCGTTCTTTTTTCCCACAAACGAAGCTTTCTTTTGGGTACTATTTGATTACCTCTGCGGTTTTTATTTTTTGCAACATAAATGAAAAAAAACTGACAGTTTTGAAAAAAAATGATATTTTCTACTTTTTGTTATAAAAAAAAATACAGTAAACTCAATTTTAGTCATACATTTAGGCCAAAATGCATTCAGCCACATGTCTCCGGTAAAAAAAATTTCAATAAGTGTATATTTATTGGTTTGCGCAAAAGTTATAGCGTCTACAAACTAGGGTACATTTTCTTTAATTTACACAGCTTTTAGTTTATGACTGCCTATCTCATTACTTGAGATGCTATAATGGCAGGGCAGTACAACCCCCCCCCCCAAATTACCCCATTTTGTAAAGTAGGCACCCCAAGGAATTTGCTGAGAAGCATGTTGAGCACATTGAATATTTAATTTTTTTGTCACAAGTGATTGAAAAATGAAAAAATAAAATAAAAAATATACACAAAGTTGTCACTAAATGATATATCGCTCAAACATGCCATGGTTATATGTGAAATTACACCCCAAATGCATTCTGCTGCATCTCCCGAGTACAGGGATACCACATGTGTGAGACTTTTTAGCAGTCTAAATCTAACCAATCACCGCCTTCAGGCTTTCTAAGGGTGTAAAATGGTGATTTCACTCCTCACTATCACAGTTTTGCAGGCCATGAAATGCCAAGATAGCACAAGACCCCCCAAATGACCCCATTGTGGAAAGTAGACACCCCAAGCTATTTGCTGAGAGGCATGTTAAGTCCATGGAATATTTTATATTTTGCCACAAGTTTCGGTAAAATTACAAAAAAAAATGTTTTCACAAAGTTGTCACTAAATGATATATTGCTCAAACATGCCATGGTGATATGTGGAATTACACCCCAAAATACATTCTGCTGCTTCTCCTGAGTACGGGGATACCACATGTGTGGGACTTTTTTGGGGCCTAGCCGTGTACAGGACCCCGAAATCCAATCACCGCCTTCAGGCTTTCTAAGGGCGTAAAATTGTGATTTCACTCCTCACTACCTATCACAGTTTCAGAGAACATGAAATGCCAATATAGCACCCCCCCTTAAATGACCCCATTTTGGAAAGTAGACACCACAAACTATTTGCTGAGAGGCATGTTGAGTATTTTGCAGATCTCGCTTTTTGTCACAAAGTTTTGAAAATTGAAAAAAGAAAAAAATACATTTTCTTTTTCTTTCTTCATTTTCAAAAATGAGCTGCAAAATACTTACCTTGCCTCTTAGGAAATACCTTGGGGTGTCTACTTTCCAAAATTGGGTCATTTGGGGGGGTTTGTGCTATCTAGCATTTCAGGACCTCCAAAACTGTGATAGGTAGGAGTAAAATCACCATTTTACACCCTTAGAAATTCTGAAGGCGGTGATTGTTTTTCGGGGTCCTGTTCGCGGCTAGGATCCCAAAAAGTGCAACACATGTGGTATCCCCGTACTCAGGAGAAGCAGCAGAATGTATTATTGGGTGTAATTCCACATATACCCATGTCATGTGTGAGCAATGTATCATTTAGTGACAACTTTGTGAAACTTGTGGCCAAATATAAAATATTCCATGGACTCAACATGCCTCTCAGCAAATAGCTTGGGGTGTCTACTTTCCAAAAGGAGTCATTGGGGGGGGTTGAACTGTACTGGTATTTTATGCACAACATTAGTAGCTTATGCCACACATCACCCACTCTTCTAACCACTTGAAGACAAAGCCCTTTCTGACACTTTTTGTTTACATGAAAAAAAATTTTTTTTTTTTGCTAGAAAATTACTTTGAACCTCCAATTATATATTATATAAAGCAAAGGCCCTACAGATTAAGATGGTGTTTTGTTTTGTTTTTTACACTGTGTTTGCGCAGCGATTTTTCAAACGCAATTTTTAGGGAAAAAAACACTTTTTTGAATTTTAATGCTCTAAAACACACTATATTGCCCAAATGTTCGGTAAATTATAAAAGATGATATTATGCCGAGTACATAGATACCAAACACGACATGCTTTAAAATTGCACACAACCGTGCAGCGATGACAAACTACATACATTTTTAAAAGCATTTAAAAGTCTTTACAGGTTACCAGTTTAGATTTACAGTGGAGGTTTACTGCTAAAATTACTGCCCTCGATCTGATGTTCGCAGTGATACCTCACATGCATGGTGCAATTGCTGTTTACATATGACACAAGACCGACGCTTGCGTTCACCTTTGTGCGCGAGCATGGTGGGGACAGGGGTGCTCTTTTTTTTTATTATTATTATTATTAACATTTTGCTTTTTTTTTTTTTTTACATTGTTCCTTTCATTTTTATTTTACTTTTTTATAATTTTTATTGTTATTACAGGGAATGTAAATATCCCCTATGATAACAATAGGTAATGACAGGTATTTTTTTTAAAAAAAGTTGGGGTCTATTAGACTCTAGATCTCTCCTCTACCCTCAAAGCATCTGACCACACCAAGATCGGTGTGATAAGATGTATTCCCAATTTCCCAATGGCGCTGTTTATATCAGGCAAAACCGAAGTCATGAAATGCTCATAGCTTCCGGTTTCTTAGGCCACAGAGATGATTGGAGCCATTCTGGTCTTCGATCAGCTCTATGGTCAGCTGGCGGAACCACTGGCTGCATTCTCAGGTTCCCTGGTGGGACAGGAAAGCCCGAGAAATCCATGGAAGACCGCGGGAGGGGGGCGTTCCCTCCCACTGCTTGTAAAAGCAGTCTAGCGGCTAATTAGCTGCTAGGATTGATTTTACACGAAAGCCAACCACTGGCTGAAATAAACGATACCAAGATGATACCTAAACCTGCAGGCATCATCCTGGTATAACCACTCAAAGTCCAACAACATACCAGTACGTTGCTGGTCCTTGTTGGGCATACATGCACCGTTTTTTTTTTAACTGTGGTGGTGAAATCACCTCCTACAGCGCTGGAGTCGATGATTTACGTATCGTGAGAGCAAACGCTGTTGCTGTCAAGATGAATAAATCAGTGCTGCAGCTGAATGGTGTACCTGAAAAAAAATAATGGTTAACAATAAAACACAGTAAACAGTAAGGTATAAAAGAATTACATACCTGAAAAGCAAACATAATAAAACATTGCAGTCAAAAAATACAGTAAAAAGAGCAAAACAATAGAGAAAGAACAATAGAGAGATAAGAGAGAGAAAACAATAAAACGGCAATTATTTTGGGCTTTTTTACTATATATATATATATATATATATATATATATATATATATTTTTTTTTTTTTTTTTTTTTTTTTAACTTGTTTTATTTTATTTTTTTACACTTTTTTTGGTAACTGTAACGGTTTCAGGATTGGGTATCTCAAAATGCGATGGCATCTTTGGAGACCCTGTGAAAGTGTACCTTAGACTGTGCAGTGCTGTACCCTACACTAATAGTCCACTAGTGTGTGGTAGCGTTCGAAACATCCACTGATGCAAAGACCAAGTTGGCCAGGACAGGAGGGACAATAATAGCAGGTGTATATTTGCGCTTGCTTCAGACGCTTCTTGCTTCTTTGGGTTGATCGCTGGGTAGGGGAGGACATACGGAAAATGCCTCTCATGCAGCCGGCTCACTGCATTTGGATTGGGAAGTTGGGCCACAGCACTGTCTAGAAGCAGAAGGGCTGTGATGATCTCTTACTGGAATTTAAGGAAGGATCCAGTTCGTCCTGATGCTTTGTATAGCACATAAGCATTCAGCAGAGCCAATTGGAATAAGTATACAGACACTTTTTTGTACAAACATCTGGCCTTAGGGACAATTAAGCACCGCGCCATCAACTGGTCATTGAGGTCCACCCCTCCCATATTAAGGTTGTATTCGTGGACACAGAAGGGTTTCTCCACAACACCAGTTGCCGTTGGAATTTGGACTGTCGTATCTGCATGAAGGGAGGACAGAACGAAAACATTCCGATTATCCCTCTACTTCACTGTGAGCAAATTATTACTTCTCAAGCAGGCTCTCTCCCCCAGTCTAAGTCGGGACTCTATAAGCCGCTGGGCTAAGCCACAGCGATTAGATCACACAGTGCCACATGCGCCAATTTCATGATCAAACAAGTGACTAAAAAGTGGCACGTTTGTTTAATAATTGTCCACGTACAAGCGGTACCACTTTCCAAATAAGGGTGACACCGAGTTCCAAACAATCTTGCCAGCGCTCCCTATGTAGTCTGGGCAGTTCTCAGGCTCCACGTGACTATCTTTTCCCTCGTAAACCATAAAACTATATTATAGCCTGTTGCCCTGTCACGGAGCTTATTCATCTTGACTCCATATCTGGCACGCTTGCTGGGAAGATACTGTTTGAAAGACAAGCGATCAGAAAACTTAATCAAGGACTCATCAACACAGACAACTTGATCGGGAGTAAACAAGGCTGCAAACTGTTGGCTGAAGTGGTTAGGAGGGGCTGAATTTTGTGGAGCCGATCGTAATTAGGGTCACCCTGAGGACGACAGAGTTCATTGTCATTAAAATGCATGAACCACAAGATCTGCTTGAATCTAGCCCTGGTCATGGATGCAGAGAACACAGGCATATGGTGAATTGGGTCAGTGGACCAATATGACCGCAACTCACTTTTTTTAGTTATGCCCATGAGGAGGGATAGGCCCAGGAAGGCCTTAAATTCGAAAACCATAATAGGTTTCCAATCTCTGGCAAGAAACAAAAAGAGACCCTCTGGTGGGACTTTAAAGGGCAATGACTCCAAAAAATTTCTATGCAAAAATATGTATGTAAAATATATGAGTTTAATAATACAAGATCTAAAAATATAGACACGTGCAAGGAGAGGATTGGGAGGATATGTGGGATCACCCATTTACAAACCTAGTATCAGCTCGTGATCGGCTAATCCAATTCAAATTTCTCCACCGCATCTATCTAACTCCAGCTCGGCTGTTGCGAATTTTTCCATCCACAGATGGAAAGTGCTGGAGATGTAGGTTTCCCCAGGCAGATGCGAAACTCATTTTTTGGGACTGTCCGGAAATACATACATTTTGGAGGGAGGTTACAGACTGTCTGACGGAGGTGCTTAGTACCCCAGTGCCCTTGACGCCCAGAGTGTGCCTCATTGGGTTGGTGGAGGAAGTGGTGCCATCCTTGGCACACCGCACCCTGTTGAATATAGGCCTATTTTATGGTAAAAAAGCTATCCTTCTGAAGTGGAAGAATGCAGCGGCGCCCACACTTTCCTTTTGGAAGGGTTTGGTCAACTCGGTCATACCCTTATATAAGGCCACATATAGAATTAGAGGTTGCCCAAAGAAATTCTCAAAAGTATGGCAACCATGGTTGGATTCAACAGTAACGGTAGGCTAAATAACAAATATGCTGTAGGTTTGCGAATTGGCATTGTGAAATAGGCCTGGTGGGGGAGAGATGAAGCCATAAGTCCTTGAGGTCCTAATTCTATAGAAGCTGTCAGTATCTCCTGTTATGTGTTTCATATATAATAGTAGGGACGGTTTTGTGTATCATAGAGGACAATATAATTGTATATGTTCAGGGTATAAATACTACATTTAACACTGCAGCCGTGACGGTTGGTCGGGTTAAGGGGGGGGGAGGGAGTTCAAGGGAGTAGTAGTAGTAGAACTTGTTAGACAAATGTATAGCCCTGCGTGGCAGATTCGAGGATGGGTACGTTGCCCGTCTGGTTGTTGGTGTTGTTTTTTCCTTTTTGCAAAACAATAAAAAGAATTAAAAAAAAAAAAAATAAAAATATAGACACAGCATTTGCTATATAAAACAGATTACAACATTATGTTAAAATTAATGTAACATTTTGTTCATAATGAGATCAGAAACCACTAATTTACATCACTCATGTACATTTGGACAGAGTGATACTCAACGCGTTTCAAGGTCATGTGTTTTTCCTCTTCATCAGGGAAAAGTGGTATGAATATCTATGATATCTACAATTTATAAGGCAGAAAAACAACAAGTAAAGAATATATGCATACAAATAATTAAACAAAAATTGATATACAGACAAGCAATCAATACACTAAATGCAGTGTCTACTGACCACGTAGAAGCAGGTGTCTTGGTACGTCACATTAAGGATTTCAAAAACAAGGAAATATGGCTGTACTGGCCCTACAATGCCCAAGAAGAATAGAGACGGGTGAGGCCACCCCGAATGATGGCCAAAAGGGGGGGCAGAGAAGGGGGAAACCTGACCTTGACCAAGCACTCCACACTAAAAGATCTAACAATGAACATGCAAATGAAATAGTAAACAGTATATATGCACATGTAAGTAACATGCACATACATACACAGACATATATAAAACTCCATAACCACTCCAAAGAGTGTGCCTGAACCCACCTCAATCATAGGTGCACAACATAGAAGCTGAAACAGTTCCAAGTTGGAGGATCCAGGGACCAGAAAGTAAGACACTTACTATTGGTATGTCTAGTCTATGAGTAAAGACAATGGAATATTGGTATATAGAAGGCACTGTACATATATATGTGCATTTTTCTCTACAATGCTCACATTTAGAGCAGAGGGAGTGAAACAAATAAAAGAAGGTATATATCTACTTAAAGATTGAAGTTGCAGGGGAAAAAATGTCCACTGAATAGGGGGCCTGGGGGATCGCCTTTATTTTATATGTATGAATCTTTAAATAGTGGAGTATACCTAAAAAAGGGTTAAGAACGATGGATCATTATCACAATCAGGTGTCAAATGCATAAACAGTCTATGCATACACACATGCACAAAATACCTATCAGTGTGCACGCATGCATCCATTAAACATACACAAGACATCCAAAGCAACAGATTTAAAAGATCATAGAAAAGCATATACAAAAAATCAATGCCCAATAGAGTAGATGAAAATGCATCCTCTCTTCAAACCAAGCATAGAGCAATATAAGTGGAACTTACCAGGTAGGTGACCTTTCATATGAATATCCCTTTATTTCTTTTTACCAGGGAGCCAGCAGGAGTATAGATTTGACCTGCTGGAATTTATATGCTTTGAGTGAGGGAAGGGAGGGGGAGGCACAAACAGTAAAGGGGTGGGGCATCTACATTGGTGCGTATATAATCAGTGAGGGAAGAGCATCCACAGGATGCCCCCCTCCAGGCGAGAGGTGCGCAGCACTGCCGCAAGGGTGCAGGCAGACAGCCATGGTGGACATGGTGTGAGATGCCAGAGACAGGAGGTGCGCTCAGTCACCGCCCAGCAAAGTTGGAAGCCACGCCCCACGCCGGAGCGAAAGAGATCCACGTCACCCGCCCACCAGCGCAAGTTGGTGCCATGATGCCCACAAAACTATCCGGCCGCATAGCAATCAATAAACAAAATTTGACATAGTCATAGTCGAAAGGGGAGCAAAAAAGGAACGGATAACATCAGTACTAATGAGAAGGTGGTAATACAGAGGAAATACAGAGTTAGCATTTCAAATACAGTTGACGAGGAAGACAAAAAACTGAAAAGCACGGCGTGACCCCAAATCTAGGATAAGAGGAAATATGTATAAAACATAATAATAGAGGGGTCACAGTAACCAACATTAGCAGATAATCACCTATCCAGTTTTTAATGATAGCAGTACAATAAGACATACCTAAAAGAAATAGAGAGAATAGTAGAGAGAAGTATCATTGATTAAAGGTTCATTTCTGAGACCCCTGACTTAAATCCTTCTAAGAAGGGTCTAAATGATAGAGACTCATTTAATCCTGGGGGAGACGTGGCATTTAAACGGAAAATCCACCTCTGCTCATGTTGGAGTAGAATCTTGTTCCAATCACCACCACGTGTCCCCGGATGAATCCGAACTAGAATTAGAAAAGGTATTTTCCAAAAAGAGCCCCCATGCACTGCAGTAACATGTCTCCCCAAGGGGAGATCGGGATTGCAGGTTTTCATGGCATGAATGTGTCTGTAGGCCCGTTGCCAAAACTTCATTTTAGTCTTGCCCACATAGAAACAGGAGCACTCACAGAGAAGTAGATACACTACACCTTCTGTTTTGCAGTTGTTGTTGTGCTTTGGTTCATATTTTTCTCCATTCAGTAAAGTGGTAGGACATTTTATGTGCATAAACCTGCAATAGTTGCAGCCCCCATATCTAAAGGTGCCTCATCTTTTTCAGGGGTCCTTGCCTGAACTGCTTTTAAATTTGCTAGAGACCAGGTTGTCCCTGATTGATCTGGCCTTCCTAAAAGAAAATGCCGGAGGCTCAGGGACAAAGGCACCAGCAATTGGATCCATAGTGAGCATGTGCCAATACATTTTCACGATCCTCCTAATTTCTTTATGCTGGTTAGAAAACCTAATAATGATCCGAATAGTACCGCTCGTCTTTAGTGTATTGGTTTTGTTGTATAAGACATTGTGACGTGTGTTGGCACAGGCTCGCTTGAAAGCTTTCTTCAGGCAGGTATGTGAGCAACTTTGTGCAAAAGTCTTGTTTTCAGTGCGTCTGCTTCCCTTTTAAAGACGATATCTTCTGTACAGTTACGTCTAATCCTCAGATACTGACTATAAGATTTTCGTGCAAGCACATAAATAAATCAAACATAAATGTTAGCTGTGTCACGTGGTGTGTGTACAGCAATAAGTTCAAAGTGTCCAATAATGGTAAAATAAAATAGTGAAAGCAAACAATAGACTATGGCCCCTATCCTCCGGCCAGATGGTGGATAGTGAATCCAATAATGCGATCAGCTGTGTGAAGTGACTGCAGTGATGATAATTACTGACTTTTCTTTACATTGAAGTCAGATACAGCAATGTGACTCGTTCCCCCTGTGTATGTGCTCCCAATGCCCTTACCTCAAGGGGCTTAAAATCAAGCCCTGTTGGAGATGTGGAGTGATGGTCAGGGGGTGCCTGTTCTTCAGGTTGTCAGGTGATGTCCGCTGGTTGCAGATGAATGGATACCCCAGCTGCTCCTCGATGGGAGTAATTCTGTGTCCTGAACTCCAAGCCAGAAAAACGAAAGAGAAGACAAGGGGGCTTCCAATGGTGTAGTAATTTTTAAAATCTGGTTTATTAAGGTTAAAAGGTGAGTTAAAATAACATCCACACTGTGGGTACAGTGTAAAGCAGTGACAGGAAAAGATGGCGGCGGGACGCTGTCACCTGGTGCAAAACTTCCGGTTCACAGCAACAACACCCGGGGTCAAGACAGCGTCGAGTGTTGTGCGCGTCTCCTAGCTAGATCCTACGCGTTACGTCACATGACCTCGTGACTTCATCAGGGATTCTGATTGGTCAAAGCCTCCTTCCATTTATAGTCATTAACAGGTAGTAGTTCGGGCGCCATGTTTGTGTAGTCCGAGTATTGTATCATTGCGCAAATGATACAGCCCTGTTTAAATACTAATATGTGTGCATCATTTGCTGACTTTCAATGAATATCATTAATTAATTTATAAATGCTCATGATATTTAAATAAATAATTAAATGTAATATCCTAGGAGAATATCATAGATGAGTGCAGTGTTAAATTATGTATGTGTGCTGCCATCTAGTGGTAATTGTCAAAATAACATAATGTTATTATAACAAAGGATAGTAGGCAAGATATATGTGACTCCATAGTAAGAGCTGGATGAACTACCCCGGTAAGTCATTCGCAATTCAAAAGTTGTAAACTTGGAGGATATTGATAATAAATTAAGAAGATTATATAAAAATATATGTTAAGACTCTATAAGTAATTAATAACACATCTCCTCACTGGTGGAT
This sequence comes from Aquarana catesbeiana, assembly GCF_042186555.1. Taxonomy (NCBI): domain Eukaryota; kingdom Metazoa; phylum Chordata; class Amphibia; order Anura; family Ranidae; genus Aquarana; species Aquarana catesbeiana. The sequence goes on from NC_133327.1 coordinate 231,719,615, forward strand.
GGGCCTGGTGCTAGTCCATTGTAAGTACTGCCATCATGTGGTTAAAGTTTAAACTACATTTCGAAAATATTTAGTTTATGGTTATATGGAATAGCATCGACAGGTTGTGTTCTAAATAATTAAAAATAATTAAAAATAGATAGATTTAGGTTCAACTAAAAAATAATTGGTTTAAAAATAAATATTGGTCTGTATCCCGGAAAATTAGCAACAGGTTTACAATAAAATATATATAATAACCGAACACTTAATCAATAATTACTGATAAAACAGTTCAGGTCAAAGTCTATATTCAACCCATTTGGCACTAAAGTATTCATTTTATGAATCCACTGGGATTCTTTTTGACTTAAGCTCCGAATTTTGTGATTACCTCGCCATGATTTGTGATAACGTTCTATGCCCCAAAACATCATTTCTGCTGGGTTGCTGTTATGAACCTCGGCAAAGTGTCTCGATACATTATGCTTCAGGAACTTTTTAATTATGTTTTGCACATGTTCTTTTACTCTAACTTTTAAGGCTCTTTTTGTCCGCCCTACATATTGCAGGTTACAAGAACATTGCAAGACATATATGACCCCTTCCATGTGGCAACTTATAAAATCCTTAATTGGATAAGTTTGCCCTGTATTGGTTGCTAAAAACTCAGTTTTTTTACTCTGGAATTTCCTAGAGTGCTGGCATGCAAAACAATATTTACACGGAAAAAAGCCTTTTCCGTTAAAAAAAGAAAATGAATTAGTGGAGGGGGGATCCACTACATTTTTAACAATTAGATCTCGTAATGTGGTGGCCCTCTTGTAAATAATGAGTGGTTTATCAGATAGTATGTTTTTCAGATGTTTATCCTCTCTCAAAATGTGCCAGTGTCTTTTTATTATTCTTTCTATGTCTTTATGTTGTACATTGAAATTCAAGATTAATGCCAGAGCCTCCAACGATAGTGATGATTTCTTCTGAGTGTGTAACATAGTCTTCCTGTCCAGAGATTGAACTAATGTGATCTGTTTGTTAATAAATTTTGAATCATAACCCTTTTCTATGAATTTTTTACCAACTACGTCAGCTTGTATTTTGTAGTCGGATTCTTTCGTGCAATTGCGTTTGACTCTAATTAGTTGCCCCTTTGGTATATTAAAGAGCCATGGTTTATGGTGGCAACTAGTAATGGGTAAGTAGCTATTTCTTGATACCTCCTTGAAATGAGTCTTGGTAATGAGTTGATTGTTATCAATGATGATATCTAGATCCAAGAATTGGATTTGTTTGTCATCGATTTTCCAGGTGAGAGAGATGTTTATATCCATTGTGATATGATTTCCTTGGCTGTTTTTTGAAAGACTTCTTTCTGTTGTTCTTTGGAGTTTGGTACCTGTAGTTTTGATGATCCTGGTACTCTTGTTCCCATCTTGGTGTAACATATTCTCCATTTCTCCAACCTCCAGAAGTATGTGGTGTTGTAGAGGTATTTGCTACCGGTTCCTCTATTCTCACTTGGCGTTCTGGGGTGGAGTATGTGGAAGTGACTAAGGGATTCTCAAGTTTAGACTGCCATTTGAAAACCTGGTCTTCCTTATAGTCTGCACAGTCCCTATGATACTTTTTTGTCTTCCTTTGTTGGACTTCTAGATCCTTAGCTATAAGGTCCTTATTCATTTGATTGGCTAACAAACAGGTGACAGGCATTGCCATGGGAGCTAAATATGCCCTGAGTGTGGCAAACGCTTTCATGGCCCAATGGGAAGATGAAGCAGTCTATAACATCCCGGGCCAATTAGAATTATACAAAAGATTTATAGACGATATTATAATCGTGTGGAATGGGGACAAAGAGTCACTAGAACAATACCTAACCAGACTAAACCAGAATGATAGAAACATCTCTCTCACCTGGAAAATCGATGACAAACAAATCCAATTCTTGGATCTAGATATCATCACTGATGACAATCAACTCATTACCAAGACTCATTTCAAGGAGGTATCAAGAAATAGCTACTTACCCATTACTAGTTGCCACCATAAACCATGGCTCTTTAATATACCAAAGGGGCAACTAATTAGAGTCAAACGCAATTGCACGAAAGAATCCGACTACAAAATACAAGCTGACGTAGTTGGTAAAAGATTCATAGAAAAGGATGAACAAGATAGTTACCACCACTCTAGGTGACCGGGTTCAAGCTTCCCGTCCTCCGCTGTGTGGATGATTGTGAGAGCCCCAGGTGCCGGCAATTGCTATTCCAATGGTATGTGTGTGATGGAAAAATCTGGACAGCCGCACTCCGGATTGGAAAAGTGAAAAATAAAATCCTCTTTATTGAAAAAGTAATAACATAATTAAAATCCGTACATGGCTTTGTTGGGATAATGCAGCATAACCGCTAACGCGTTTCACGCTCCCATAGAGCGCTTACTCATAGCTGGTTTGTACAAAAGTGATCACGACTTATATACACATAATTTGTCTACCACATGACTACATATTTGGTCGTTAGTCTGTGTGGGATTTTTTTTTTTTTTTTGGCATAGATGTGATTGGATGTGCATCCTATAGTGAAATCACTAATGAAGACATGAATATATAAATGAAATGTGTTCATGTTGACAAATGTCAACATATATGAATGATAAAAAATTTTCTTTTCAAGGTTTTCGAAAAAACATATTTGTTATTTTCCAAAATCACAAGAATGAGATGGGTGCTGGAATTTGACGTTCAAACGTATAAATTATCATACGGATAGGCGCAAGTATGGGCAAACTATGTGAACTGGTGGCTGCGGTATAATGTAAATGGTGTATAGAGTGAAAATTGGGTCTATATGCATGTGGTAAAAAGATGTGCATCCAACACCACTAGCGGTGTCAAAAAAAAAAAAAAAAAAAAACTAAATATGTGTGTATGGTGCATATATATAAAAAATATATAAAAGATTAAACCACATAAAGGTAAAAATATAAATAATAATAAAAAATAATAATAAAAAGCAATTCTTTATATATGTGTATGTGTACGATGATTTCAGCTTTCAAAAAACGTGATAACGTATGTGAATTGGAAGTTGGACAGAAAACTAGCGTCCTGTCACAATGATGCTTCCAATAATCTCCTGATTTGCAGGAGTCTATGTGTAAATAAGAGCTTTTGCTTCAATTCCTACATGTGTGAATTTTAATCTTTGCAGCATATAAAAGATTATGAAACTTATCACTCACTGATAACCCCGCCACTCCAGTTTCACAAAAGTGCTCATTTAAAACCTTGCATCATTCCGTATGGGATGCATTCATCCCAATCAAGCAACAACATTAACGTTGCTGAACGTCTTTCTTTGAAGCAATCACATCTCTCGATGAATTGTCTTCAAGTGTATGGGCAGAACTATATGAGGTGGATAAAAATGGGACAAAATACAGTGTTTGCGCACCTGTCACTATTCTTTTATGCATAGTATAGTATTGGCAGTGACCATATGACAGGTTCATCCAATATATGTGTTTATATCAATGGATAAGTTACAATCTCACTCAACCAATTATTATGTGAAATAAACAACTGATCTACCCCTTTGAAGACCACAGCTCTTAAATCAACTCAAAACACATGAGAACTTTGCAAAGAAAGTAATGAACCATGTATACATGTGGTTAAAAACATTTGTGCAAAGTTAGTGTTATGGTCTACCTACAGTTACCATCAAACAATAATGTCTAATTAGAGACGAGATTCAAGTGACAGTGAATGCAAAAGATATAGTAAATTGTTTCTTTTTTAATGAAAGCATATATGCATATCACTAGTCATTTGCTCGTATGAGTGGGGGGATGTGTGGCCCAATAAAATGGATCGATTACTGGGGATATGTGTAAACTCAAAACACATGAGAGTTCAATCAAACAACAACATTAACGTTGCTGAACGTCTTTCTTTGTAGCAATCACATCTCTCGATGAATTGTCTTCAAGTGTATGGGCAAAACTATATGAGATGGATAAAAATGGGACAAAATACAATATTTGCGCACCTGTCACTATTCTTTTATGCATAGTATAGTATTGGCAGTGACCATATGACAGGTTCATCCAATATATGTGTTTATATTAATGGATAAGTTACAATCTCACTCAACCAATTGTTATGAAAAATTAAACAACTGATCTACCCCTTTAAAGACCACAGCTCTTCAATCAACTCAAAACACATGAGAACTTTGCAAAGAAAGTAATGAACCATGTATACATGTGGTGAAAAACATTTGTGCAAAGTTAGTGTTATGGTCTACCTACAGTTACCATCAAACAATAATGTCTAATTAGAAACGAGATTCAAGTGACAGTGAATGCGAAAGATATAGTAAATTATTTCTTTTTTGCTGAAAGCATATATGCATATCACTAGTCATTTGCTCGTATGAGTGGGAGGATGTGTGGCCCAATAAAATGGATCGATTACTGGGGATATGTGTGAAAGAGGAACTCATATATTAATATGTGTCCCTATATGTTTTTTTGCTCCATCATCCACCAAAAGAATGTGGATGTGTGATCAAGGAAAGAGTTGGGAGGAAGGGTTACAGATGTATTACTCGGGGATATAGCTTCAATGTTGTTTTATTCATAGAAATGTGAAACGTCCCACTCAAAGTTTAACCCCCGTGGGATCCTGGTGTCCAACGAGAATATCCAAAGGACTTCTCGTTTGCACAGTAACTGGAATCTGTCACCTCCTCTCACTGGTGTGATGATTTTCTCAATGCCCTGAATAGTTAAACTGGAAGTGTCTTTGTGGTGTGTGTAAACCCAGTGCTTTGATACATTGGTTAAAATCTCCTTCTCAATATTGTACAGGTGATCATGTAGCCTGTCTCTGAGACGCCGTGTTGTGCGTCCAACATATTGTACCTGGCAACTGGTGCATGTAATGACATATACCACAAATTTGGTGTTACAATTAATAAACACGGGGATCGAGAATTCTTTTTGATTGCTGCATGATTTTATGAGTTGACCCGTTTTAATGTACCTGCAGTAATTACAAGTTTTTATTCCACACTTGAAATTGCCTGTGAAGTTGAGCCAATTGGATTTTATTCGGTTGGTTGAGAACAAACTGGGAGACAATGAGCGTCCCAATGTGGGTGCTCTGCGGGATACAACCTTGATCCCTTTAGAAAGGATGTTGTTATATATAGGGTCATTATACAAAACAGGAAGGTGTTTCATGATAATTTTTTTGATTGTATTAAATTCAGAGCTGTATGGAGTAGAAAATACCGGGATTCTAGGGGACATGTCCCTTCTCTGTTGAATGTTTTTAGCTGGTTTTTTCTTTACAAGTGAAGGTCTTGGGATAGATCTTACTGTGTTGAGTGCTTTTTGTACTGATGTTTCTTTATAGCCTCGAGCTTTAAACCTGTTTGCCATGCTTTTGGCTTCAGCCTCAAAAGTATCAGGAGAGCTACATATGCGCTTTAACCTTAAAAACTGGCTATATGGAATGCCTCTGATGGTGTGTTTAGGGTGTGCAGAGTCAGCTCTAAGTAGAGTGTTGCCACTGAGAGGTTTTCTGTACAGACTGGATTGAATCGCATCACCGGACCCCGCCAGTTGCACATCAAGGAATTCTATGGATCTGGATTGCAGATTTCCCGTAAATTTTAAATTTAATGGATTGTCATTGAAATATGCCAGCCAGATATCCAAATTAGCTTCTCTATCTGATGTAATAAATAACAGGTCGTCTATAAAGCGACAGAAAAAGACCGTATCTTTACGGCGGGGACTATTTGGTCCAAAGATGCGGGACCTCCCCCACCAGCCCATATAAATATTGGCCAGTGAGGGGGAAAAGAGACAGGTTACATGATCACCTGTACAATATTGAGAAGGAGATTTTAACCAATGTATCAAAGCACTGGGTTTACACACACCACAAAGACACTTCCAGTTTAACTATTCAGGGCATTGAGAAAATCATCACACCAGTGAGAGGAGGTGACAGATTCCAGTTACTGTGCAAACGAGAAGTCCTTTGTATATTCTCGTTGGACACCAGGATCCCACGGGGGTTAAACTTTGAGTGGGACGTTTCACATTTCTATGAATAAAACAACATTGAAGCTATATCCCCGAGTAATACATCTATAACCCTTCCTCCCAACTCTTTCCTTGATCACACATCCACATTCTTTTGGTGGATGATGGAGCAAAAAAACATATAGGGACACATATTAATATATGAGTTCCTCTTTCACACATATCCCCAGTAATCGATCCATTTTATTGGGCCACACATCCTCCCACTCATACGAGCAAATGACTAGTGATATGCATATATGCTTTCAGCAAAAAAGAAATAATTTACTATATCTTTCGCATTCACTGTCACTTGAATCTCGTTTCCAATTAGACATTATTGTTTGATGGTAACTGTAGGTAGACCATAACACTAACTTTGCACAAATGTTTTTCACCACATGTATACATGGTTCATTACTTTCTTTGCAAAGTTCTCATGTGTTTTGAGTTGATTGAAGAGCTGTGGTCTTTAAAGGGGTAGATCAGTTGTTTATTTTTACATAACAATTGGTTGAGTGAGATTGTAACTTATCCATTAATATAAACACATATATTGGATGAACCTGTCATATGGTCACTGCCAATACTATACTATGCATAAAAGAATAGTGACAGGTGCGCAAATATTGTATTTTGTCCCATTTTTATCCATCTCATATAGTTTTGCCCATACACTTGAAGACAATTCATCGAGAGATGTGATTGCTACAAAGAAAGACGTTCAGCAACGTTAATGTTGTTGTTTGATTGAACTCTCATGTGTTTTGAGTTTACACATATCCCCAGTAATCGATCCATTTTATTGGGCCACACATCCCCCCACTCATACGAGCAAATGACTAGTGATATGCATATATGCTTTCATTAAAAAAGAAACAATTTACTATATCTTTTGCATTTACTGTCACTTGAATCTCGTCTCTAATTAGACATTATTGTTTGATGGCAGCTGTAGGTAGACCATAACACTAACTTTGCACAAATGTTTGTACAAATGTTTTTACCATATGTGTATATGGTTTATTACTTTCTCTGCAAAGTTCTCATGTGTTTTGAGTTGATTTAAGAGCTGTGGTCTTCAAAGGGGTAGATCAGTTGTTTATTTCACATAATAATTGGTTGAGTGAGATTGTAACTTATCCATTGATATAAACACATATATTGGATGAACCTGTCATATGGTCACTGCCAATACTATACTATGCATAAAAGAATAGTGACAGGTGTGCAAACACTGTATTTTGTCCCATTTTTATCCACCTCATATAGTTCTGCCCATACACTTGAAGACAATTCATCGAGAGATGTGATTGCTTCAAAGAAAGACGTTCAGCAACGTTAATGTTGTTGCTTGATTGGGATGAATGCATCCCATACGGAATGATGCAAGGTTTTAAATGAGCACTTTTGTGAAACTGGAGTGGCGGGGTTATCAGTGAGTGATAAGTTTCATAATCTTTTATATGCTGCAAAGATTAAAATTCACACATGTAGGAATTGAAGCAAAAGCACTTATTTACACATAGACTCCTGCAAATCAGGAGATTATTGGACGCATCATTGTGACAGGACGCTAGTTTTCTGTCCAACTTCCAATTCACATACGTTATCACGTTTTTTGAAAGCTGAAATCATCGTACACATACACATATAAAGAATTGCTTTTTATTATTATTTTTTATTATTATTTATATTTTTACCTTTATGTGGTTTAATCTTTTATATATTTTTCATATATATGCACCATACACACATATTTAGTTTTTTTTTTTTTTTTTTTTTGACACCGCTAGTGGTGTTGGATGCACATCTTTTTACCACATGCATATAGACCCAATTTTCACTCTATACACCATTTACATTATACCGCAGCCACCAGTTCACATAGTTTGCCCATACTTGCGCCTATCCGTATGATAATTTATACGTTTGAACGTCAAATTCCAGCACCCATCTCATTCTTGTGATTTTGGAAAATAACAAATATGTTTTTTCGAAAACCTTGAAAAGAAAATTTTTTATCATTCATATATGTTGACATTTGTCAACATGAACACATTTCATTTATATATTCATGTCTTCATTAGTGATTTCACTATAGGATGCACATCCAATCACATCTATGCCAAAAAAAAAAAAAATCCCACACAGACTAACGACCAGCTGTTTAGAATCAGATAATCAATATGTAGTCATGTGGTAGACAAATTATGTGTATATAAGTCGTGATCACTTTTGTACAAACCAGCTATGAGTAAGCGCTCTATGGGAGCGTGAAACGCGTTAGCGGTTATGCTGCATTATCCCAACAAAGCCATGTACGGATTTTAATTATGTTATTACTTTTTCAATAAAGAGGATTTTATTTTTCACTTTTCCAATCCGGAGTGCGGCTGTCCAGATTCATAGAAAAGGGTTATGATTCAAAATTTATTAACAAACAGATCACATTAGTTCAGTCTCTGGACAGGAAGACTATGTTACACACTCAGAAGAAATCATCACTATCGTTGGAGGCTCTGGCATTAATCTTGAATTTCAATGTACAACATAAAGACATAGAAAGAATAATAAAAAGACACTGGCACATTTTGAGAGAGGATAAACATCTGAAAAACATACTACCTGATAAACCACTCATTATTTACAAGAGGGCCACCACATTATGAGATCTAATTGTTAAAAATGTAGTGGATCCCCCCTCCACTAATTCATTTTCTTTTTTTAACGGAAAAGGCTTTTTTCCGTGTAAATATTGTTTTGCATGCCAGCACTCTAGGAAATTCAGGAGTAAAAAAACTGAGTTTTTAGCAACCAATACAGGGCAAACTTATCCAATTAAGGATTTTATAAGTTGCCACACGGAAGGGGTCATATATGTCTTGCAATGTTCTTGTAACCTGCAATATGTAGGGCGGACAAAAAGATCCTTAAAAGTTAGAGTAAAAGAACATGTGCAAAACATAATTAAAAAGTTCCCGAAGCATAATGTATCGAGACACTTTGCCGAGGTTCATAACAGCAACCCAGCAGAAATGATGTTTTGGGGCATAGAACGTTATCACAAATCATGGCGAGGTAATCACAAAATTCGGAGCTTAAGTCAAAAAGAATCCCAGTGGATTCATAAAATGAATACTTTAGTGCCAAATGGGTTGAATATAGACTTTGACCTGAACTGTTTTATCAGTAATTATTGATTAAGTGTTCAGTTATTATATATATTTTATTGTAAACCTGTTGCTAATTTTCCGGGATACAGACCCATATTTATTTTTAAACCAATTATTTTTTAGTTGAACCTAAGTCTATCTATTTTTAATTATTTTTAATTATTTAGAACACAACCTGTCGATGCTATTCCATATAACCATGAACTAAATATTTTCGAAATGTAGTTTAAACTTTAACCACATGATGGCAGTACTTACAATGGACTAGCACCAGGCCCATCCACCAGTGAGGAGATGTGTTATTAATTACTTATAGAGTCTTAACATATATTTTTATATAATCTTCTTAATTTATTATCAATATCCTCCAAGTTTACAACTTTTGAATTGCGAATGACTTACCGGGGTAGTTTATCCAGCTCTTACTATGGAGTCACATATATCTTGCCTACTATCCTTTGTTATAATAACATTATGTTATTTCGACAATTACCACTAGATGGCAGCACACATACATAATTTAACACTGCACTCATCTATGATATTCTCCTAGGATATTACATTTAATTATTTATTTAAATATCATGAGCATTTATAAATTAATTAATGATATTCATTGAAAGTCAGCAAATGATGCACACATATTAGTATTTAAACAGGGCAGTATCATTTGCGCAATGATACAATACTCGGACTACACAAACATGGCGCCCGAACCACTTCCTGTTAATGACTATAAATGGAAGGAGACTTTGACCAATCAGAATCCCTGGTGAAGTCACGAGGTCATGTGACGTAACGCGTAGGATCTAGCTAGGAGACGCACACAACACTCGACGCTGTCTTGACCCCGGGTGTTGTTGCTGTGAACCGGAAGTTTTGCACCAGGTGACGGCGTCCCGCCACCATCTTTTCCTGTCACTGCTTTACACTGTACCCACAGTGTGGATGTTATTTTAACTCACTTTTTAACCTTAATAAACCAGATTTTTAAAATTACTACACAATTGGAAGCCCCCTTGTCTTCTCTTTCGTTTTTCTGGCTTGGAGTTCAGGACACAGAATCACTCCCATCGAGGAGCAGCTGGGGTATCCATTCATCTGCAACCAGCGGACATCACCTGACAACCTGAAGAACAGGCACCCCCCGACCATCACTCCACATCTCCAACAGGCATTGGGAGCACATACACAGGGGGAACGAGTCACATTGCTGTATCTGACTTCAATGTAAAGAAAAGTCAGTAATTATCATCACTGCAGTCACTTCACACAGCTGATTGATCGCATTATTGGATTCACTATCCACCATCTGGCCGGAGGATAGGGGCCATAGTCTATTGTTTGCTTTCACTATTTTATTTTACCATTATTGGACACTTTGAACTTATTGCTGTACACACACCACGTGACACAGCTAACATTTATGTTTGATCTATTTATGTGCTTGCGCGAAATCCTATTTAATTATTTATTTACTACATGGTGATTCAGTGTGCACTATTGATTTTGCGGCATCACTTTCGTGATTTTTTGCTCACTATTTTCAACACATTCTTTTTGCACGGTCACTTAGTAGCGCAGAGGTCCTATCACTAAATATTACTGACTATAAGGTATTGAGGTGACCAAAGGTCGAGGATGGAAGCTGTTAGCATGTAGGATACAGTTACCTGCCATATGTTTTCAAAAAAAGGCTGCCGGTTAACAGACCGTCATTGCCCTTATGGATCTGAACATCCAGGAAAGTAATGGACTCTTTATCATGATTTATGGTAACGTGCAGATTGAAAGTATTGTCATTGATGGACTGAAAAAAGGATTGAAGTAGTTCATTGGAACCATTACAAACCATAAAAATATCGTCAATGTATCTATATCAGAGTAACACACACTCCATGAAAAGAGAGAGGTTCTCTGATATGCTAATCATACGTTCCCACTCCCCCAGGTACAGATTGGCGTAAGATGGGGCACAGCAAGTCCCCAACGCTACGCCCTGCACCTGGAGGTAGTGTGAACCATTGAATGAAAAATAATTGTGTTGTAGTATAAAGTGCAGTGCATCAACGACAAATTGGTTCAATGTACGATCATATCGACTTGACTGAGAAATAATGTGTTTTATACAAGCTAGACCCTGGTCATGGGGGATTGAGCTATAAAGTGCCTCAACTTCGATGGTAACTAGTAAAGCTGTGGGGGGGACATAGAGTCCATCTATATTTTGCAACAAATGTATCGTGTCACGTACATAACTTGGAAGGTTGAGTACGTGAGGATGGAGGTAACCATCGACAAATCTACTTAAATTCTCTGTGAGTGATCTGTTCCCTGAGATAACTGGTCTACCCGAAGGGTGTTGTACACTTTTATAATTTTTTGGCAGCGAGTAGAACGTAGGGGTGCGTGGGAAATCTGTGTGTATAAATTCCCAGTCGTTCTTGGATATCGCATTGTTAGCATAGGCGCTGTTGACCAATTCATACAATTCCTTTTGGAACCCCATGGTTTTGGTAGTTGGAATACGGCAGTACCATTATTTATTTTTGAGAATTTTATCGTACATATTAATATATTTTTGGTTATCTACGATGACGATATTAACCCCCCTTTCGGAGGGTTTTACTGTGATCGTGGAATTTGATGCCAGGGATTGAAGAGCCTCGCGTTCACCTATAGATAAATTATTGTGACCCCTATGTTTAACTTTGAGTCTTCTACTTTCATTACGTTAACTTAATAAATGCCATGACATTAGAGTTGGTATTCAGGGCTGGGAATTTATCCAATTTTTTCTTATTAGTTGGTCTCGTTTGATGTATAATTTGTTCGGATTGGTCCAAACGCTGAAGCAAGTGTTCCAGATCAATCCAATCAAGTCGGGGGGGGGTCATTTTCCTCTAAAATGGCAATAAGTGAGTCTATAGCTTGCAATTCTTGTGGTTCAAGGCGAGGATTACTGGGCCCCGCTTTAGAATATAGTTGCTTAAGAATTATTTTCCTAGAGAATAATTGAAGATCTTTGATGACTTTGAATTTGTTGAGGTCATTACTAGGACAAAAACTTAGACCTCATGCTAGGACCTCTGTCTCCATAGGTATTAGAGTGTGTGGATAGATTAACAATATTGAGGTGAGTCTCAAATGAGGGATTAGAAATCAAATTCAATTGTGGTGTAGGATCTGAAGTTTGTTCAGTGTTTGATCCCGAAGGATCCAATCATGATGATATCATAGAGATTTGGGCCTCTGTGCAATGTGCAGTAGGTTTAGAAAATTAGTTGAGTGAAGTATTAATAGCAGAAGAAGCGACAGGGGTAGAAAGTGGAGAGCCCGAACCACCTGGAGTGTTACCTAGCACCATGTGAGAACTCTTATTGGGATTGCTGGAAGAAGCTTGTTCAGTGATGTTTTTTATTAGAATCTTTGTGGGTCCTGCCACCAGGTGACTTCGTATTCGTTTTACGTGATTTATTAAATCTGGATGACCCTCTTAAAGAGATAGAGAGAGAAGATACAGATGAGGCATCAGACAAACCCTGTTCCTTGTTATTTTGTCTTGTCCTATAATTAGATCTAGTTCTGGAGTATTTATTATTCCAGCTATATGCCCTATTTTCTAGAAAGGCAATTTTATTTTTATGGAATTTCTACTCCCTGATAGTCAGTATGTCTCGGTTATATTGTTCTAGATGTACATTTAGATCCTTCTCATATTGTGTGTATGCCGCATGGCTTTTAAAGTTAACTAATTGGGCATATGTAGAATCAATTTCTTTGTGTAAATCACAGGTGGCAAACACAAGGCTCGCAGGCCGAATCCGGCCCGCCAGGCCTTGTCATGTGGCCCGCACAGCAGCCTCCAGCTGCTGCCTCTTTTTCTCACTGCTGTTAGTTTTTCTCTGCCAAGTATCCCAGGCAACAAGGGAAAACATCCTCCTCCTCCTAAGTCCTGCGAGCGGCGTGGCTTTGTATTAGCGCGGCTGGTCTCCAAGACAACAAGAGTAAACATCTCCCCCTCCGCTATGTGTTCGCCTCCGCTCTGTCTCCGCCTCAGCTCTGTCTCCACCCCCTTCTCTGCCTCCATCCCCGTTCTGTCTCCGCCTTCGCTATGTCTCCGCCTCAGATGCCGTTCTGTCTCCTCCTCAGCCTATGCTCTGTCTCCACCTCCGCTCCGTCTCCGCCTCCACCCCAGCCTCCGCTCTCTCACCTCCTCAGTCCCTCTTTTTTGCGAGCTGAGCGCATGTGTGGTCAGCCCAGCATAGTGGCAGGGATTGCTGACAGATTTGTATTTTTTTTCCATCCAGCAGGGCTGCATCCTGAGGGCGGGATTTTTGAGCACTTGTGTTGATGAAGAGAGACAGTGTTGTGCTGCTTATATTGAAGTGATGGTGAAAAAAAAACATATAGGGCAAGACTGAGTACTGATACTGAGCACAAGAGATCCGCCCACAAAGGGAGGAAGCATCTATAGCCCAATAAACAGGGAGTAGGGATGAGCTTCGTGTTCGAGTCGAACTCATGTTCGACTCGAACATTGGCTGCTCGCAAGTTCGCCGAACAGCGAACAATTTGGGGTGTTCGCAGCAAATTCGAATGCCGCGGAACACCCTTTAAAAGTCTATGGGAGAAATCAAAAGTGCTAATTTTAAAGGCTAATATGCAAGTTATTGTCATAAAAAGTGTTTGGGGACCTGGGTCCTGCCCCAGGGGACATGGATCAATGCAAAAAAAAGTTTTAAAAACGGCCGTTTTTTCAGGAGCAGTGATTTTAATAATGCTTAAAGTCAAACAATAAAAGTGTAATATCCCTTTAAATTTCGTACCTGGGGGGTGTCTATAGTATGCCTGTAAAGGGGGGCATGTTTCCTGTGTTTAGAACAGTCTGACAGCAAAATGACATTTTGAAGGAAAAAACTCATTTAAAACTACCCGCGGCTATTGCATTGCCGACAATACACTTAGAAGTTCATTGATAAAAACGGCATGGGAATTCCCCAAAGGGGAACCCCGAACCAAAATTAAAAAAAAAAAAATGACGTGGGAGTCCCCCTAAATTCCATACCAGGCCCTTCAGGTCTGATATGGATATTAAGGGGAACCCCGGCCAAAATTTAAAAAAAAAAAATGACGTGGGGTTCCCCCTAAATTCCATACCAGACCCTTCAGGTCTGGTATGGATTTTAAGGGGAACCCCGCGCCAAAAAAAAAAAAAAAAACGGCGTGGGGTCCCCCCAAAAATCCATACCAGACCCTTATCCGAGCACGCAACCTGGCAGGCTGCAGGAAAAGAGGGGGGGACGAGAGTGCGGCCCCCCCTCCCTCCTGAACCGTACCAGGCCACATGCCCTCAACATTGGGAGGGTGCTTTGGGGTAGCCCCCCAAAACACCTTGTCCCCATGTTGATGAGGACAAGGGCCTCATCCCCACAACCCTGGCCGGTGGTTGTGGGGGTCTGCGGGCGGGGGGCTTATCGGAATCTGGAAGCCCCCTTTAACAAGGTGACCCCCAGATCCCGGCCCCCCCCCTGTGTGAAATGGTAAGGGGGTACATAAGTACCCCTACCATTTCACGAAAAAAGTGTCAAAAATGTTAAAAATGACAAGAGACAGTTTTTGACAATTCCTTTATTTAAATGCTTCTTCTTTCTTCTATCTTCCTTCATCTTCTGGTTCTTCTGGCTCTTCTGGTTCTTCCTCCGGCGTTCTCGTCCAGCATCTCCTCCGCGGCGTCTTCTATCTTCTTCTCCTCGGGCCGCTCCGCACCCATGGCATGGGGGGGAGGCTCCCGCTCTTCTCTTCTTCTTTTCTTCTCTTCTTCTCTTCTTCATTTTCTTCTCCGGGCCGCTCCGCAATCCATGCTGGCATGGAGGGAGGCTCCCGCTGTGTGACGGCGCTCCTCGTCTGACAGTTCTTAAATAACGGGGGGCGGGGCCACCCGGTGACCCCCGCCCCTCTGACGCACGGGACATGACGGGACTTCCCTGTGGCATTCCCCGTGACGTCACAGGGAAGTCCCGTCAAGTCACCGTGCGTCAGAGTGGGGCGGGGTCACCGGGTGGCCCCGCCCCCCCGTTATTTAAGAACTGTCAGACGAGGAGAGCCGTCACATAGCGGGAGCTTCCCTCCATGCCAGCATGGATTGCGGAGCGGCCCGGAGAAGAAAATGAAGAGAAGAAGAGAAGAAAAAAAGAAGAGAAGAGCGGGAGCCTCCCCCCCATGCCATGGGTGCGGAGCGGCCCGAGGAGAAGAAGATAGAAGACGCCGCGGAGGAGATGCTGGACAAGAACGCCGGAGGAAGAACCAGAAGAGCCAGAAGAACCAGAAGATGAAGGAAGATAGAAGAAAGAAGAAGCATTTAAATAAAGAAATTGTCAAAAACTGTCTCTTGTCATTTTTAACATTTTTGACACTTTTTTCGTGAAATGGTAGGGGTACTTATGTACCCCCTTACCATTTCACACAGGGGGGGGCCGGGATCTGGGGGTCACCTTGTTAAAGGGGGCTTCCAGATTCCGATAAGCCCCCCGCCCGCAGACCCCCACAACCACCGGCCAGGGTTGTGGGAATGAGGCCCTTGTCCTCATCAACATGGGGACAAGGTGTTTTGGGGGGCCACCCCAAAGCACCCTCCCAATGTTGAGGGCATGTGGCCTGGTACGGTTCAGGAGGGAGGGGGGCCACACTCTCGTCCCCCCCTCTTTTCCTGCGGCCTGCCAGGTTGCGTGCTCGGATAAGGGTCTGGTATGGATTTTTGGGGGGACCCCACGCCGTTTTTTTTTTTTTTTTTTTGGCGCGGGGTTCCCCTTAAAATCCATACCAGACCTGAAGGGTCTGGTATGGAATTTAGGGGGAACCCCACGTCATTTTTTTTTTTTTTATTTTGGCCGGGGTTCCCCTTTGGGGAATTCCCATGCTGTTTTTATCAATGAACTTCTATGTGTATTGTCGGCAATGCAATAGCCGCGGGTAGTTAGTCTGTACGTAGCGCACTCCTGATCCCTTCACTCTGTAGGTAGCACAATCGTGATCACTCCAACCTGTAGGTAGCGCAATTCTGATCACTCCACTCTGTACGTAGCGCAATCCTGACCACCGTACTCTGTACATAGCACACTCCTGATCCCTTCACTCTGTACGTAGCGCAATCCTGATCCCTCCACTCTGTACATAGTGCACCCCTGATCACTCCACTCTGTATATAGAGCAATCCTGATCCCTCCACTCTGTACGTAGCACAATCCTGACCCCTCCACACTGTATGTAGCGCAATCCTGTTCCTTGCACTCTGTACGTAGCGTACTCCTAAACCCCTCCATTCTGTACATAACGTACTTCTGATCACTCCACTCTGTACATAGAGCAATCCTGATCCCTCCACTCAGTACGTAGCGCAATCCTGACCCCTCCACACTGTATGTAGTGCAATCCTGTTCCCTGCACATCTGTACGTAGCGTACTCCTATACCCCTCCATTCTGTACATAACGTACTTCTGATCATTCCACTTTGTACGTAGCGCAATCCTGATCACTCCACTCTGTACGTAGCGCAATCCTGACCTCTCCACTCTGTATGTAGCCAATCCTGATCCCTCCACTTTGTATGTAGCGTACTCTTGATCACTCCACTCTGTACGTAGCGCACTCCTGATCCCTTCACTCTGTACATAGCGCAATCCTGATCACTCCACTCTGTAGGTAGCGCAATTTTGATCACTCCACTCTGTACCTAGCGCAATCCTGATCCCTTCACTCTGTACGTAGCGCACTCCTGATCCCTTCACTCTGTAGGTAGCGCAATCCTGATCACTCCAATCTGTACGTAGCGCAATCGTGATCACTCCACTCTGTACGGAGCGCAATCCTGACCACTCTACTCTGTACGTAGCGCAATCCTGATCCCCTCACTCTGTACATAGTGCAATCCTGATCCCTCCACTCTGTACGTAGCGCAATCCAGACCCCTCCACACTGTATGTAGCGCAATCCTGATCCCTGCACTCTGTACGTAGCGTACTCCTAAACCCCTCCATTCTGTACATAATGTACTCCTGATCACTCCACTCTGTACGTAGCGCAATCCTGATCACTCCACTCTGTATGTAGCGCAATCCTGACCCTTCCACTCTGTACGTAGCGCAATCCTGATCCCTCCACTTTGTATGTAGTGTACTCTTGATCACTCCCCTCTGTATGTAGCACAATCCTGATCCCTCCCCTCTGTACGTAGCGCACTCCCGATCCCTCTACTCTGTACGTAGTGCAATCCTGACCCCTCCACTCTGTATGTAGCACAATCCTGATCTGTGCACTCTGCACGTAGCATACACCTGATCCCTCCACTCTGTATGTAGCATACTTCTGATCACTCCATTCTGTACGTAGCACAATCCTAACCCCTCCACTCTGTACGCAGTGCAATCCTGATCCCTCCACTATGTACGTAGCGCAATCCTGATCCCTCTACTTTGTACGTAGTGCAATCCTGATCCCTCCACTTTGTACGTAGCATACTTCTGATCCCTCCACTTTGTACGTAGCGTACTCCTGATCCCTCCACTCTGTAAGTAGCACACTCCTGATCCCTCCACTCTGTATGTAGCGCACTCCTGATCCCTCCACTCTGTACATAGTGCATTCCTGATCCCTCCACTCTGTACGTAGCGCAATCCTGACCCCTCCACTCTGCACGTAGCGCACTTCTGATCCCTTCACTCTGTACATAGCGCATTCCCGAACCCTTCACTCTGTACGTAGCGCACTCTTGATCCCTCCACTCTGTACATATCGCACCCCTGATCCTTCCACTCTGTACGTAGCGTACTTTAGATCACTCCACTCTGTACATAATGCAATCCTGATCACTCCACTCTTCACGTAGTGCAATCCAGACCCCTCCACTCTGAACATAGCGTACTCCTGATCCCTCCACTCTGTATGTAGCGCACTCCTGATCCCTCCACTCTGTACGTAGCACACTCCTGATCCCTCCACTCTGTACGTAGCGCACTTCTGATCCCTTCACTCTGTACATAGCACATTCCCGAACCCTTCACTCTGTACGTAGCGTAATCTTGACTTTTGATGGTGGGAGGGCTCTTGGCATCTGATGTATTGGGGAGTGAGGTGCTCTGGATGTCTGCTTATAATTATTATAAGAATACTACAATTCCATGTCAGCTGAAAAGGAGGGTTGCAGACCATTAGTATCGTCCACAAGAGAACTTTATTGAAGACTGCTCAGACCGAACACCGTGGTGTTCGGTCTGAGCTGTCTCCAATTAAGTTTCTTGTGGATGATACCAGTGATGTGTGACCCTCTTTTTCAAATTTGCATCACCTGCTACAGAATGTGAGTGGGCTCCATGCTGGTCTGCACCTGCCCTTCACAGCACTGAAATGGTTACATACCATGGCAAGTGGCGCGGTAAACTTTGGATATACTGACCAATTACATGTCACTTTACAGAGGTATAGGGAGCATAAACTACACTCATATAACCCCAAAATGTCCAAGAAAAGAAAAGTTGATGCAGAGGGAAGGCAATTTCATCAGAGATCGGAAAGTGAATACAAGTTTGTGCTTAATAGAGAGAAGCCGGTATGTCTTATTTTCTACGAGGCAGTGGCAGTGATGAAGGAATACAATTTACGCCGGCACTTTGAGACCAAACACGCCAATCTTAGCCACCAAGAAAAGCAACATAAGGTCAAAGAATGAAAAGGCAGCCTGCATTCTCAACTGAATATTTTTGCAAAAACTACAGCAAAAAATGATGCAGCAGTGAAAGCCAGCTTTCTTGTGGCAGAAGAAATTGCACGAGCTTCAAAGTGCTTTTCAGAAGGTGCATTTGTAAAGCAGTGTATGCTGAAGGTATATGAACAGGTGTACCCTGAGCAGTGACAGGCTTTTAACCACTTAAGGACCAGCCTCATTTTGGAATTTAGGTCTTTACATGTTTAAAACAGGTTTTTTTGCTAGAAAATTACTTAGAACCCCCAAACATTATATATTGTTTTTTTTCTAACATCCTAGAGAATAAAATGGCAGTCATTGCAATATTTTTTTTTCACACCGTATTTGCGCAGCGGTCTTAAAAAATAAGAAAGCAGTAAAGTTAGCCTAATTTTGTTTTTATATTGTGAAAGATAATGTTACACCGAGTAAATTGATACCCAACATGTCATGCTTAAAAATTGCGCCCGCTCGTGGAATGGCGTCAAACTTTTACCCTCAAAAATCACCATAGGCGACGTTTAAAAAATTCTACAGGTTGCATGTTTTGCGTTACAGAGGAGGTCTAGGGCTAGAATTATTGCTCTCGCTCTAACGACTGCGCCGATGCCTCACATGTGTGGTTTGATATGTGGTTCTCATATGCGGGCGCTACTCATGTATGTGTTCGCTTCTGCGCACAAGCTCGTCGGGACGGGGGGTTTTTATAAAAAAAAAATGTATTTCTATTATTTATTTTACATTATTTTATTTATTTTTACACTGTTTTAAAAAAAAGTGTCACTTTTATTCCTATTACAAGGAATGTAAACATCCTTTGTAGAAGCAAAAAGCATGACAGGACCTCTTAAATATGAGATCTGGGGTCAAAAAGACCTCAGATCTCATATTTACACTAAAATGCAATTAAAAAAAAAAAAAAGTCATTTAAAAAAATGACATTGAAAAAATGTGCCTTTAAGACGTATGGGCGGAAGTGACATTTTGACGTCGCTTCCGCCCAGCAGTGTCATGGAGACGAGTGGGTGCCATCTTAGCCTCACTCGTCTCCAGGCACAGCACTGAGAAGGACGCGATCGCCTCCACTACCGACTGCTCCGGTAAGTGGCGGAGGGCACCAGATCGCGGCGGGAGGGTGGCCCCTCTCGCTCCACCGATAAAAGTGATCTTAGCGGCGAATCCGCCGCAGAGACCACTTTTATCTGAAAGCCGAGCGCCGCACGAAAACGGGGATACCGGAGTTATGGCAGCTAGCTGCTGCCATAACAACGATATCCGCCGGCAAACTTTGGACGTACATCGGCGTGCGGCGGTCGGCAAGTGGTTAACAATGTCAGCTTATCAAAAAACACTATCACAGACCAGACCGAGTCAGGGACTTAGCGTGGAATCTTACAACACAGCTGGCTGAAGAAACATGCAGTTATCTGGCATTTTTATTAGCTACTGACAATACTGATACAGCTCATCTAGCCATTTTTGTAAGAGGTATGAAGGAAGACTTGTCTGTCAGTGAGGAGCTCTTGGATGTGGTCGCCATGCAAGGAACAACGACTGGGAGGGATATCTTCAATGCGGTGGAGGAATCCATAAATAAAATGAAGTTACCTTGGGAAAAGTTGGTGGGGCTTACTATTGATGGCGCACCTGCAATGTGTGGAGAGAAAACTGGCTTAGTTGGACTGTTGAAAGAGAAGATGAAAAAAGTAACTGCCAAATGCCACTGATAACTTACCACTGCATTATCCAGCAAGAAGCTCTGTGTGGCAGGGTTCTGGAACTGGATAACATAACGTCCACAGTCACGAAAACAGTTTCTTCATGCACAGGGCCTGAATCATCGTCAGTTCCAACAATTTTTGAAGGAGATGGGCACGGAACATACAGATGTGCCATAAGATACAGAAGTAAGGTGGCTGAGTAGGAGCACCGTTCTCAAGCGATTTTTTAAGTTTTTGGAAGAAATTACTCTCTTTTTGCAAAATAAAGGGAAGCCCTTGCCTGAATTGTCAGATCAAAACTGGCTGTGTGAATTTGCCATGTTGTGTGACATAACACAGCATCTTGCTCAACTGAATCTGAGGCTGCAGGGCCTCAAACAACTCATAACGGCAATGTATGACGCAATTACAGCTTTCAGGAGAAACTGCACCTGTCAGAGCATCTCAACCTCATTCCCAGGTGCTTTTTCATGTGCTCAATTGGCTACCAAAGTAAATCGGCTGATTGATGAATTTGATCGATGCTTCTCTGACTTTAAAGAACAACACTTAAAGTGGTGTTCCGGCCGAAATTATACTTTTTAAATAAAAATACCCCTTTATTACACAAGCTTAATGTATTCTAGTAAAGTTAGTCTGTAAACTAACGTCTGTTTTGTTAGTTTATAGCAGTACTTTGTTATTTTATAAACTTATAGTAGGCCGTGGCCATCTTAAGTCTGGGCATCTGAAGCCAGACTGTATTTCTTCCTGGATCTCATCCTTGCAGATCTCGCACATGCTCAGTGCAGCACAAGCAGTGTAATAGGTTTCAGGTCAGGTTTCCATAACAACGGCAGTGTCAGAGGAAGTTGCCGCCCCTTCCCAGAAGGCATTCCAAACAGGAAATCATGCGATGGGCCGCGGCCAGGGAGGAGGAAGTGAAAAATGAATACAGCAGATTTACAGTAAGTGCAGAGAAAAAAAATTCAAAAATATCCAATTCGTTTACAGTGCACAGTTTAGTGAGGGATGCGGAAGAGTTGTAAAAGTGGGTGGAACTCCTCTAACATTTACCAACTTTGCCAATCCCTTCAACATCCAAGTTGATAGTGCACCACATCACCTTCAGATGAAATTAATAGAACTTCAGTGCTTGAGAGCAAAGTTCAAGGATGCTGCAGTTCACAGTTTTAACCGTCTCCTCCCACCTGCTTTGATGCCACAGCTCCGACTTCAAGCTGCCTGTGTTCTGTCCATGTTTGGGAGCACCTATCTATGTGAACAGATGTTTTCAGTCATGAATCTGAACAACACTAAGCTTAGATCACGCGTCACTGATGATAACCTCCATGCTGTTTTGCGGATTGCTACAGCACAAGACCTAAAGCCAGACATCGACAGGCTGACCTCAGGAAAACGGTGTCAGACATCCAGTCAGAAAAGTTAAAGAAAGTTAATGCCTTGTGTTTGCCATATATGTAATAAACAGTGCCTGGCAAAATTTGTATGTTTAAAAAAAAATAAAAGATTACTCTTACCAAAACTAGTTTTTCAATAAATTGTACAATAATTGTACATTTGAATATCTGCTTGCTATCATTCTTCCTAGGCTTCTGTTTTCAGAGCTAGTTATTACTTAAATTATTACTAAAACCAGTAGTAATTGAATGCAGAGACAATTATTTATGATAATAAAGAGTAGATACATAGTCAGATACAACTGGCCCTTTGAGGGCAACCATACTGCTGATGCGGCCCCCGATGAATTTGAGTTTGACACCCCTGGTCTAAATCTTTTATTCTTATCTGATATTTGCTAATCAAGAGGGACATCATCCCCATCGAGCAGGTGGAGAGATTCTTTTCCTATTCATCTTTAAATGCTGTCTCCATATAGTCTAGATTTGGGAAGATTTGTATTCGTAGACCAAATAGGTTAATCTTTCCTTTTATTTACTGCTCAAAGGAGTGTATGTGCCAGTGAAGGGATGATTTATTTTCCAAAAGCTTCCTTAAATTAAAGAATAGAGATGAAAGTTCTGTATCCTTCTGCTCATTTTGTGCGAAATCCTTGTAAAACCCGGCCATGGTAATGGCCCAGTTTTTACCGGCATAATTGGTCGGCTGAAATATGATTGCTTGGCTGACAAAAGATCCCCAGTAGAATTGGACTGGAAAAAGCGAGGGATGGGTATTTACTACCCTGATAGTTATGTATATAGGATAGTTCAATTCTAGTGGGGTATAGGAGAAATTACCCACTTCCCTAATATGGAACATAGAAACAAAAAGAGACCCTCTGGTGGGACTTTAAAGGGCAATGACTCCAAAAATGAGTATGCAAAAATATGTATGTAAAATATATACGTTTATAAATATAAGATCTAAAAATATAGACACAGCATTGGCTATATCAAACAGAATACAACAGTATGTTAAAATTAATGTAACATTTTGTTCATAATGAGATCAGAAACCACTAATTTACATCACTCATGTACATTTGGACAGAGTGATACTCAACGCATTTCAAGGTCATGCATTTTTCCTCTTCATCAGGAACAAGTGGTATGAATATCTATGATATCTACAATTTTTTATAAGGCAAAAAGGAAAAACAACAAGTAAAGAATATATGCATACAGATAATTAAACAAAAATTGATATACAGACAAGCAACCAATACAATAAATGCAGTGTCTACTGACCACGTAGAAGCAGGTGTCTTGGTATGTCACATCAAGGATTTCAAAAACAAGGAAATATGGCTGTACTGGCCCTACAATGCCCAAGAAGAATAGAGACGGGTGAGGAAACCTGACCCTGACCAAGCACTCCACACTAAAAGATCTAACAACGAACATGCAAATGAAATAGTAAACAGTATATATGCACATGTAAGTAACATGCACATACATACACAGACATATATAAAACTCCATAACCACTCCAAAGAGTGTGCCTGAGCCCACCTCAATCATAGGTGCACAACATAGAAGCTGAAACAGTTCCAAGTTGGAGGATCCAGGGACCAGAAAGTAAGACACTTACTATTGGTATGTCTAGTCTATGAGTAAAGACAATGGAATATTGGTATATAGAAGGCACTGTACATATATATGTGCATTTTTTCTCTATAATGCTCAAATTTAGAGCAGAGGGAGGTAAACAAATAAAAAAAGGTATATATCTGCTTAGTTAGAGATTGATGTTGCAGGGGAAAAAAAAGTCCACTGAATAGGGGGCCTGGGGGATTGCCTATATGTCTGTATCTTTAAATAGTGAAGTATACCTAAAAGGGTTAAGACCGATGGATCATTGTCACAATCAGGTATCCACGGCAAAGGTGGAAGCCACGCCCCACGCCGGATCGACAGAGATCCACGTCACCCGCCCACCAGCGCAAGTTGGTGCCATGATGACCAGAAAACTATCAGGCCGCAAGGCAACCAATAAACAAAAGTGTCGAGCATGAGGTGGAAAAACGCATGACATTGAAACGCGTTGAGTATCACTCTGTTCAAATGTACGAGTGATGTAAATTAGTGGTTTCTGATCTCATTATGAACAAAATGTTACATTAATTTTAACATAATGTTGTAATCTGTTTCATATAGCCAATGCTGTTTCTATATTTTTAGATCTTGTATTATTAAACTTATATATTTTACATACATATTTTTGCATATAATTTTTTGGAGTCATTGCCCTTTAAAGTCCCAACAGAGGGTCTCTTTTTGTTTCTGTGTTTAATATTAGGGATGTGGGCAATTTCTCCTATACCCCACTAGAATCGAACTATCCTATATACAATCTCTGGCAAGGGTCAACTGGGGATTAGGGGTGATGACCAGCATACAAATTGCTTTGGTCCACAATAGATCTATAGAGATTTTCCGTGAAAAACAGCGAATAAAAATCAAGTGATGTAAAATTAACTGTTTCCACCTCAATTCCGGGTTGGCCAGGGAATGGGGGAAGTACAGGTGCTGCAGAAGTGTTGGGCTCCCAATTAGGATTGGCATATTCTGCAGGAAGGGCACTATGGAGTCGACGGGCCTGTGTTTGTCTTCTTGGTGGCTGTGGGACACTACTTGTGCTAGCCACTGCACCAGTATGAACTGCACTTATGGGACTCGCCACATCACCACGTGATACTGCAGTGCTGGATGTACGACCCGGGTGTACCAGGCCGCTGGTGCTTGCCAGTTCACCAGAAGTCAAAGGGTATTGCCACTGGGGATTAGCAAAATAGATAGTGGAGGGTACCATCATCCTATAGTGATATAAGAAGAGGAAGGGAGATTGAACAAGGGCTACTCCAAAATTGCCCTCAATCGCCAGGAGAAGTTAGGACTATCACAGTACCCAAATATACAGTAGGACATTTGATAAAAATAGAATTTATTATACAAAATACAAAAATACCAGTTACAACAAAAACAACAAGGTGATTGTGATTGTTGCAGAAATACATAGAACAATAACATTAAAATTGACAATTGAAACCCCCACGGATATGTAGAGGCACAGTGATGTGGGTATAGACGTTGACCTCAACAGTTTCGCAGCCAATGCTGCTTCCTCAGGAGGCGTCAAACCATAACATCTTAAAAAAAAAAACATCTAAAAAACATATGATAACTTATGATAACAAAATAACAAACATAACAACATATGAAAACAAAATTAAAGTAACACGGAAATCTAAAGTAAAACTATATTGCCTAGGGCATATTTATATTGGAGTAATTAACAAGATGCAGCAAAACTCACCATAAAGGCCCATACGGACAACAGATGGCATAAATTGAGACACCCACGGGGGGGGGCTATTGGGCAGACTAAAAATAGACAAAAGTTAAATTAATTTAATTGATACTACATGGGTTTCCACATTGAGCTAGTGCACTGGAGGAAAAACAAGGAAGTGTGAATGAAGAAGGTGAGAAAGGAGGAAGAGGAGGGAGGGATGAAGAAAAGAAAAGAGGGGGGGGAGGGGGAGGAAGGAAAAAGGTGGGGAGAGAGGGGGGAAAAAGGGGGAGTGGGAGGAAAGAAGAAGGCAGGGACCACTACACCATCGTCAGAGCTATCTGTCAGGATACTTCACTAGAGTACCTCTGTTTGGATATTTTGGCCTCTAAATTTACAGGTACAACTAGTGCGACTCACAGGCAAAAAGAGAAACTGGTTGTCAGCGACTGCTTCAATCGCTACCAAAAAAACTGCATTCACAGGGATCAGGTCTGACTCTGTGAATGCTGCAGTTATGTGTGTTGTGTTTTGTAAGTGACAGTGATCGATTGATACTGCACTTGGGTGGGCTGGACTGGGCTAGGCGGAGGGGCAAAATGCAGGTGCTAGTAGGTATCTGGGCTGAGCCCACTAACGCTACATTTTTGGGAACTCTAAACTATTGTGGATGCTAATATAGATCTGATCAAAGATATTGATCCATTAAGACACTATACTACTAAGTGAGTTGTATGGTGTGTGCGTGGGTGTTAGCGCTACTGGCACTAATCTGACGCTGCCTGGGGCTGACGCTGACCCTAACTGACACTAAAACCTAACTGATGTCACCCGCCAGGTGATCAGGGAGTTAAACCATTATTAGGTAATATACGGCGGGTACCCTGACACTTTAAAAAACTAACCAGCGTCACCCGTGACACTAATACGGTGATCACTGGTGACAGGGGGTAAAAGGGTTAACTAGGGGGCAATCAGGGGGTTAAACATTTATTAGGTAATATATAGGGGTACCCTGATGCTATAAAAACCTGAGGTGAAACTAACCAACTAACTGGATAACTAGCATCACCCGTGACACTAATATGGCGTTTAGAAAATAGATCTACTAGTGACACTGGTGACAGGGGGTGAAAGAGTTAACTGGGGAACTATCAAGGGGTTAAACCTTTATTAGGGGGGGGGTTAGGGGGTACCCTAGACCTACCTGGGCCTACTACTAGCTGCCCTAATGCTGATTAATGTCACAAGTGACACCAATGCAGTGATCAGTGAAAAATCTGAAAACTGCAATTGGTGACACAGTGAAGGGGTTAACTGGGGGGCAATCGGGGGGTGAAATGTGTTCCTACGTGTACTGTGTCAGTTTGGTGTTGGTGCAATTCACTTTTAGATGTCCTCTGAGACGGAAAAGAATTCCAGAACGGGAGGTGACATCACTTCCTCTGCCTGTGTTTACATTACACAGGCAGAGGAGGCATTTCATTGGTCAGAACCGATCAGCACGTCCAGGCCAGAAATCATTGGCCTGGACCTGAAGACTGATCGGTTCTGCAATGAATACGATCACGGCGGGCACGACGGGGGCACGAGCGACTTACGGGTATGTGGTTTTACGTACCCGTGCCATTCTGCCAACGTATATCGGTGTGAGCCATTCGGGAACCGGTTATACAAAATTACGTGATCACTATTTTAGTGTTGTCATAGTGATCATGTGACTTTGTTGAAATCATACTAATGGCTGTGACCAATGAGCAATGAGCACTTCTCCACTCACCATTGCATCAACGTAACACATAAAGCAAAAGCGTGGTCTCGCTCATGGATGTAGAGCTTTTTTATGTTCATTATGTATTATTATTACTATCACTATTATCATTTTTTTATGCCATTTGATTAGTTAAGATTCACAGTTTTCTTTAAGTGGATTTCTACAGGTTTTACTATAGTTACTCTTATTTTGAGGATCTATTTCCTCTGCAATTGACCCAATTTTGCTGTTATGTTAAAACTGAAAAAAGACTGTTTCCAGACCAGCAAAGGTATAAAGGTGAAGTGCAAGATATACAGAATTGTGTTCTTACACTAAAAGATTCCTACTACTGACTAACCCAAATTGAAAACTAGAAACTGCCATTTAAATGTATTTCTTAGGTGCATTTGGAAGAGATAAATGTGTTCTATTGAAAGCACCATTAAGTGCGTACCTGCAGGGAACGCATCCAGTATAGATATCTTTCTGACTGAATCTTTTTTTAAACTTTCCAGCCCGCCCTCTCTCCTATTATATTTGAAATGTTTAGCAGTATTATTTCTTAGGGTCAGCTGCCTGGAGACATGAAAAACTACACTCATCTCTGTCCTTTCAAGTAGGATAAAAGAGTGTTTTTTTGCCTGTACAATCTCTCTGTAGAATGTAATGTATATAATAGTGTCAAGAGCACAGAGGTAGCATCTTGCATACCAATCAAGGATAGAAGACCTGTAATATTGTCAGCAGTCATTGTTTTTCCCTATCGTGTGCATTATCCATGTCAGTTAAAACTTTTTTATAGCACAAGCACAAAATTGTCTTTCTTTCTCGTCCATTAAGGTACAGTGAAGTCTTTAAACTTCAGGTTATTCTGTCCTACAATAGTACCGGACACTGGCAAACATAAAAACTGTAGGCCACCAACCCAGGATAACCCTCCTCTATAATAAGCATGCCACAGTATTTTGTTAGGGTCCTAGAAGGATGGAAACCCTACTAAAGACTAACCTATTTTTTTTTTCTAACAATTTTTTTCTCCTATCAATACTCTTCTCTATATCTCTGCAGGGAAGTTCTCTTCCTATTAGCAGCTATCACAGTAGCTTCTGGACTGGACCCTATTCGGACTCCGCTGGACTGGACATTGCGGGGCTAGCCTAGAAGTGATCTTTAGGCATTAGGTTTCACATGGAGCACTTTTCAAACTCTGTTCTGGTAAAAGTCAGCTCCAGAGCACTTTCCAGGTCCAGAGCCACTGGCAATGCACTTGTGTTTGCCCTGTCTCCTAAGACTTTCCTAGTGAGTAGGCCACTCAGGCCAGGCACCAGGAGCTCTTTAAATTTCTCTGGTCTCTGGGCATCATTATTCCCTGTTTCCTAACATTTCTGTCATTGAAGGGGTTAACACTGTGGGAGTGAGTTGGGTGGAGTGTCATGCACACTCTCTTTCCCCCCATATAGAGTCAAGTAAGCATCTCCCTGCTGCTGCTCTTGTTTCAAAGAAATATATGGAAATGTGGTACGTTTCTGCTTACTGCCTACAATGATTTTGGTCACCTCTGGCTATTCGATCATCCAGTCATTGACCCTCGCTTCCTATTAGCTGTCCATGTTTTGTGAGTGCTTAAGGCTTGCCTCTCACCCAGAGCATGCATGCTTCTGATTTGCTTTGCAGTCACAACATGTCTAATTCTAGACACAGGGGGAGTTAACAGTCTTACCGAACTGGGTGCCTCCAGCTCACTTCACATTTTACCAATATGTCAAGGACTGCTTGTAGTGTGCCCACTGACTTTTTATTTTTTTATGCATGCAGCCTGTAATTATGTTGTCCTCTGCTATTAGAGTCTCTAGCATCTTTGAAGTCCTTTTTGACTCTGCTGAGTGTAGCTGGGTCTCTGCCCTCTCTACTGTAGTTTTTGCTATGGTCATTCCCGACTTTTGAACACTCCCCCAGTTTTTTGCTAACTTTTATTGAACAGACTATAAAAGTACTCCTACACCCAGACTCTGTATCTGATTTACTTACATTCTTATTGCCTTCTGAGCCATCAGCTGCAGAATCTCTGATTCTAAATCAAATCCCTGTCAGAGATTGGTGTGAAAATTTCAGATGTGATGGCTTACCGGAAGCTTCAAGCCATGTTTCTCTCAGGGCAATTATGCTAAATTTATAAAATGGGAAACTTGGACTTGAAAATAGTGTTTTATCCACATGCTCTTAGAGGGACACTGCCTCTTTGGACTGGCCTTATCTGTTCTCATCAAAGAGGATACTGGTGGTAGGAACACTCATTTTCCCCAGTGGAAGAAGCCCAAGGAGCAGATTGCAAAGTTGCTTCTCTCTCTTACTGTCAAGAAACATCCTGTTCATTTCTCCGCATCCCTGACTTGAACATAGAGAGCCACCAGCTTGTCTTCAAGTCCACCCAAAAGGTCTGTCAATAAATTCTGACAAATCCTCCTCCACATGAAGGTTTGCCCCACAATCCAGATGCCTGGGTGCAGGAGGTGGTGTGCCAGGGCTACAAACTTGAGTTTTGTTCCCTGCCCCCTCATCTCTTCTCTTTCTCCTCTCTCCCTTCAAACCTTCCCTGCATCTCCTCAATGACTGGCAGATCTCCTTTAAATGTTTTAGGGGCCTTCTGGACAAAGTTGTCAAAGCACAGAGGCCTCTTGCAGGATGTTTCCAGGGATTTTACTTCAACATGTTCACCGTCTCAAAACCACATTAGCCCCATCTCAGACTTCAAAGTCTGAAATATCTACACTGGGGTTAACAAATTATAAATGTAATTAAGAAAAAAAAATGTAAGTACTTAATGTTATATAGCTGCTAGCAATTAGTGTAAAAATACAAAACACTGTGATAACAATAACAAAGAAAAATTGCAGTGCTCAGCACAATATCAAAAAACCCAAAACACCGGAAGTGTTAGGTTAGTGAGTCCAACATTGAAAATATTGAAAATAATCAAACATAGAATAGTTCTTATGAAGAAATATCAAATGATCTGATTCAGGTGATCCCCCTCCTCTAGTGCGTCAATCACCCAGTGCAACCTAAACCAATGTCAGAAAAACGCAAACACCAGACATAGTTGCTGTCTAATGAATAGAACAGCAAAAATCGCATATGATAAGATCCAGGTCATCAGAGGTATGTAGTCATCATTAGCTCTCACTTATCCCCTCTATCCAATTAACAGGACCCTCTTTAAAATGTATCTAAGTGCATGGATCATGACCAAGAAGTTCTTTATTTCTCATGGTAAAAACAGCTCAGCATATCCCATCTGTAGTAATAAGTCACCAATGACAAAGAAGAAAACATCTTCTAGTGCAGTATTTATTGGTAAACCAGCATAAAAACAGACATATAAAACAATTGTGCCTATAGCACTTACATAAAAAACCGCCAATCCAACCAGGGATAATGGTGGCAAGACCTCAAATGCAAAACATCATGTGTGAAATAGTAAGCTTGCTGTTTCACGCACACACGCATCATCAGGAGTATAAAATTTAATATGTGAAATGGTAAGCTTGCACTTACATGAAGTGCCGCCAATCTGAAACAGAGTGGCGGCCAGGACCTCAGGCGTTGTATAGTAATAAGCCTCCACAGCTGTTTCGCACATACACGCATCATCAGGGGTATAAAATGTATACTCCTGATGATGCGTGTGTGTGTGCGCGAAACAGCTGTAGAGGTTTATTATTATACAACTCCCCGAGGTCCTGACCACCATTCTGTTTCAGATTGGGGGTGCTTCATGTAATTGCAAGCTTACTATTTCACACATGATGTTTTTGCATTTGAGGTCTTGCCGCCATTATCCCTGGTTGGATTGGCATTTTTTTATGTAAGTGCTATAGGCACAATTGTGTTATATGTTTGTTTTTATGCTGGTTCACCAACAAATACTGCACTATAACATTTTTTTTTCTTTGTCATTGGTGACTTATTACTACAGATGGGATATGCTGAGCTGTTTTACCATGAGAAATAAAACTTCCTGGCCATGATCCATGCACTTGTATACATTCTGAAGAGGGTCCTGTGATTCAGATAGATGGGATGAGTGCGAGTTAATGATGACTACATACCTCTGATGACCTGAATCTTATCATACGTGATTTTTGCTGTTCTATTCATTAGACAGCAACTATCTGGTGACTGCATTTTTCTGACATTGGTGAAGATCGCACTGGGTGATTGAAGTACTAGAGGAGGGAGATCTCCTGAATCATATCACTTGATATTTCTTCATAAGAACTATTCTATGTTTGATTATTTTGAATATTTTCAAAGTCGGATTCACTATCATAACACTTCAGGTGTTTTGGGTTTTTTGATAATGTGCTGAGCGCTGCGATTTCTATTTGTTCATATAAATGGAATTAACCAGATCGGTAATTGCCAACCTTTATCAGGGAGACCTTCTAGCTCCTTAAGACTTTAAAGATCCTTGCTTGCAAGTCCACATCCTTGCAGCACATCAACACGTTCTAAGGATTGTTGTAGGGCCACTGGGCCTATCTTTGGCACCTTGGGTGCTCACCAGTGTGTTAATTCTAGAATTAGCCTTTTGGCTCTTGTGGCATCCCTATTGTTAGACAAACTCCTGTTGAGGGAATAGTCAGTTAGGTTACAGAAAATTGGGTTCCACCCTAAAACTTCAGAAATCGTTACTTAAACTGATTAATCACTTGTAGTATCTGGGTCTGATCCTGGACATGTCTCAAGACAGAGTGTTCCTTACCCAGGAGAAGCCTTAGACTCCGGTCTCAGGTGCAATCTCTTCAGTCCAGAAGCCGTCTGACTTGCCACTTCTGCATAAGAGTCTTGGGGCTGATGGTAGCCTCCTTCAAGACAGTTCTCTTTGCCCAATTTTATTCCTGACCTCTGTAATGAGTCATTGGCCTGACTCCGGATGGCCAATCTGATTGGTGGCAAGGATGAGGCTATCTCTGACTTGGTGGCTCAGCAAACTGGCTATGAAGTTGGAGTAGGTTCTTTCTTCGTTTCTTTTGAAAGATTCTCATGATGGAGGCCAGTGTTTGGGCTGAAGAGGCGACCTGGGCACCCTGTTTGTGCAGTAGACTTGGTCATCACAGGAATGTCTCCTCCTGGTAAGCATGTTGAAGGTTTTTTTTTGGACCAACCTGTCAGAGGGTCATTCAATCTGGATTCAGGCAGACAGCTCCACAGCAGTGGCATACATCAACCAGAGGACACAGAAGTTTTATCATGGCAAGAGAAGTAGAACAGACTCTGTCCTATGCAGAACCACATGTACAATCCTTGTCAGCTGTTTACAAACAGACTGCAGCGTCTGGACTCATAAAGTGGTCTCCACTGCTCCCTCAACTGCTCCACAGGATTGAGATAAAAGGCATTTCAGAGCGCCTCATTGCTTTAAATTGGATTGCCCCTGGCAGATGTGGTATGTCAACCTGGTAAAACTTCCAACAGACACAACATGGGCCCTGCCAGACTCCAAGGATTAACTGTAATGCCCCGTACACACGGTTGGATTTTCCGATGGAAAATGTCCGATCGGAGCGTGTTGTCGGAAATTCCGACCGTGTGTGGGCTCCATCGGACATTTTCCATCGGATTTTCCGACACACAAAGTTGGAGAGCAGGAGATAAAATTTTCCGACAACAAAATCCGATCGCGTCAATTCCGACCGTGTGTGGCCTGTTCCGACGCACAAAGTGCCACGCATGCTCAGAAGAAATTCCAAGACGGAACAGCTCGTTCTGGTAAACTTAGCATTCGCAATGGATACAGCACTTTCATCACGCTGCAATGTTAAAAATAGTTTAATACAGCGCACTCTCTTCTTCTTTATAATCTGACAAGAATTAAGTAGTTTTGCTGCTCATATTCACACACACTTCTCACAAAGTTTTATTTTTGTTTTTTTATTGGGATTCCCTGAATATATTGTTATTAGTTGTCACATCTGACAGAATTTTTTTTTTTATTTAATTTTTTTGGGGATTTTAAGCCTTTTTTTTTTTTAATGTTTGAATTTTTTCAAAGGCTGATCTTTGTTCAATGTTATTTTTATTTTTACTCCAGAATATTTTTGTGTGTGTTTTGTGTGTCAAGTTACCCCAACACCATTGATATCTTTTATTATTTAATCTCAAGGAGATTGTTTGGTGTTGGTGTCCCTTGTTCATTTCACATTGTATATTTGAAATGTACCTGAATCCTCACAAACCAACTGTCCTTTTTGAAGTAAAACACATAGGAGAGTATAATTCAAAACAAAAATCCTTTATTAAGGGCTCAGGACCAAACAAAGAGGAAGGCAACACTGGATCAACAGGAGAAATTAGCGAAGCCTGGGACCCCCACGGCAGACATCAATTCTTGAACATCAAAATTGGTGGCCTGAGGAGTCCATATGTAAGGGAGGGCAGTCTGGTCCAGAATTCGCAGAGATCCGGATAGCAGCAGATGACATGTGTGTCCCCAGGCTGTGGTACCACAAGAGGCTGCATTTTTTGGCCGACCAGACTGGATCCAGGGTCCTCACTTTCTGGTCTTCCTTTCACGCTTCATTCCAGGCTGTGGCTGTGCAGTTGGAGATGTGGCAGGAGGAGGAGTAGGACCTGGAGGAGGACTGGGAGGACCTGGAGGAGAAGGAGGAGGAGGAGGAGGACCTGCAGG
This sequence comes from Aquarana catesbeiana, assembly GCF_042186555.1. Taxonomy (NCBI): domain Eukaryota; kingdom Metazoa; phylum Chordata; class Amphibia; order Anura; family Ranidae; genus Aquarana; species Aquarana catesbeiana. The sequence goes on from NC_133327.1 coordinate 231,753,514, forward strand.
AGGAGGACCATCGCAAAGGTGTGTCTGAGCTGTCATTTGGCCCCTCATACCTTTGTTAAGAGCCTCCAATATGAGCGCCTCACACAAGACTTGTTGGCCCTCCTCCATCCTCTGCATTTTATATGCAATGATGGCAGCAATGTCCTCCTCCACGGTCTGTCGTGCTCCCAGGACCTCTGTAGCCCTCCAAAAGAGTCCTCCAGTAGCCTCCTCTAGGGCACTCCTCCTACTGCCACTTTCTCTTTTCAGGGGGGGTGGAGGGACCTGCAGATCAGAGAGCCGGCTCGGCCTGGCCACCTCCTGGCTGAGACTTCCCTGTGTATGAAAAAGGGACATGGTTGTAATGTTTTGCTTCATCAATCACAATCCTAAATTAGTACTCCAAACTAACATCTAGTTAACATCATTGATTGGACAAGCAGAAATATTTAGAGGAATGCTATACCTGGCTCAATCTGTGGCCTGGAAGGCCCAGGTTGGGCGTCAGAAGCTTCAGCCAGGGGGGGAGGAAGCGTGGAAGGAAGACTGGAGAGGGATGGCCTGGGTTCAGTCTGGCCTGCCAGAAAGTGCAGCCTGTCGTAGTACAACATCCTGGGGACATAGATGTCATCTGCTGCACCGGATCTCTGTGAATCCAGGACTTTCTTGCGCTCCCTTAGATATGTGCTCCTCAGGCCACCAATTAATATCTTTAAATAGGTGATGTCTGCTGTGGGGATCACCTGCTTCACAATTTCACACAATTGCACCAGTGCTGCCTTCCTCTTTGCTTGGTTCTTGTAATGGGGGTGTTTAATCTCCCACAGACATGGCAGCTCCCTTAAGATATCTATGAATACTGACATGAAGTCATTGTCTTTCACTAAGATATCCATGTTCACTGCAAGACACAACACAAGACAAAGCCTAATGTCAGACAAAACTCTCCTAATCTTGTTACAATATAGGCTTCAATGTAGAAGCAGTATAGGCACAAGTTTGTCTCTTACCTTCATTCTTACGATCGGCGCGTCCAATGCTCCTTCCTCCGCTCACAGATCGTACGTAATACGCACGCGTGTTACGCTTTATACACACTGCGCATGCGTGTAACTCCGCCCGCCCCTGGCGTTCTTACTAGTCTATTCCCCGCCCCTTTTCGTTCGGCGCAGTGGGGGAAGAGCACATGGCGGAGTCACAGCAGGTGCGTGCTAATTGCAGGAACGAGGAGGAGGAGGAGAAAAGCCCGGATCCGGACACGTCCCGATCCAGAAGGAGACGTTTTAAGGCCACAAATATGTCCTTTGGGGAGATGTTGGAGATGGTCGACATCATGAAGAAGTCCGACTATGACGGAAAGTATGGGCCTTACCCCAACCCCAATATCAGAAAGGCCAAGATCATGGCGAAAGTGATCAAAAGTCTGCAGAAGAATTTCGGGGTACGACGATCGAAAGATCAGCTCAGGAAGCGGTGGTCGGACCTGAAATTGAGAGAGCCCGAGCAGTACCGAAAGATCCGGAGAGTGCTGCAAAAAAGTAAGTAGTTGTGCTGTGTTCCTATTCTTTCTGTCTTTATTGCGTTCGTACTGCTCCATATGCTTTTCTTAATTGTACAGTTTAAAAGGGCAACTTTAATGTTCATGGGCCCATTATTCGTTCGTATCAAACATTTTTCTTTCGGCCTCTAAAACACCATTGTTTAGGCCATATGCATTTTCCCACATTTTTTTTGGGCCTACTTGGATGCCAAATAGTTGTTTGTGTAGATGGGTTTGTTACTAGAATGAAATGCCAACTAAATTGTGTGTAAGGAGAGGACACTGAGCAGCTGTTTTCACATCTGGACACTGGAGCACTAGTGTGGGACCCCAGAACACCATTTTTATTAGGGGGCCACACAGGTGCTCCAGTGTATACTATAGGGGGGTCTCCATCTGTGAAGCTTGTACTAAACAGGTAAAGTATTGCAGCTTGACAAAGGCCAATAAAAAAAATACATCTTGGAACTCGGCTAAAATAGACAATTGTACCCCACTTCCAAGCAATGTTTCCTATTTCTAGTTCTGCCATCAAATATCTGTGTGCTAATTATACCATTTTTGTTTTACATAGGGGAGAAAAGACTAGGAGGACACCCCTCATCCGAGGAGACCATAGACCCTCCACCTCTGGAAGAAGGGGAACTAACACCAACCCAAGAAGAGCAGGAGGAAGAAGAAGATGTGGTGGAGATTGGCACCACAACAGGTGAGTGTCTGCGACCACAGGCTCAGGTAAAAGAGATGGATGGTGGCAGATTTTTGAGACCTGTTTTTGTTTTCTTTCTCTCTTTTTAGGTGATCGCGATGTTGTGGATCCAGAACGTTTCACATCAGAAAGTGCCCAGATCCTGATCGGGGAGATCATGGGGTGTAATGTCGAACTGCAAAACATACAGCAAAAAATCAATGATGTTATTAAAAAAAATAATAACATCATTGATGTTTTGGGGCGAATTTAAAACCCCACAAAATCACTTTTTGGATTGTGGTCCAATCTTTTAAATATTTTTGCAATGTTTTGAAAAGCCAAATTTGGAGGATGCACACAGTGTGCCAACATGTGCTATCTGCCATCACGGGATATCAATGGACGCGTTTTGGGGGTGCAACCCCTTCCTCAATTATAAAGTAGCGTTGAGGAAGGGCTTGCTCCCCCAAAACACATCCCTTGATCCCCCCCTGATGGCAGATAGCACATGTTGACATTCGTAAATTGGTGTGCATCTTCCAAATTTGGCTTTTCCAGGGGTGATTTCCCCCCATCTGAACGCTATATCAAACCCAGTTCCTAAATACTGATGTCTGATATAGCCTTCAGGTTTTACCTAATGTGAACTTTGTAAGTTCAAGTTTTTTGGCTTTCTTGTTGGTTTTACACAGGCCTGTTTTATCTGAAATGGACATTTCGATTTTTGATAATGCTACTGCAAAAATTGTTATACAACAAACATGTTGGTTTGTTTTAAAAACCTTTGGTAAATGCACATGTGATTGTGCAGGTATAAAAAAGTTGCTTACTCAAGAATGTGTGGATTATTGTCTCAACACTACAATACAACACTTTTGGGGTGATGTAATTGCTGTTTTCTGCAAAAATGGGTGTTATTTCCTAAGGGCAAATCCTCTTTGCACTACAAGTGCAGTTTCAGTGCAGTTGCAAGTGCACTTGTAGTGAAATGTGTTTTTGCATTTAGGAAATAACAGCCAACAGTGCTTTGTATAAGGTTACACAATCACGACATTTTCTGGACTCAACACATTTCTGTCAGGGTCAGCTAAAACAAACACAAGCAGTAAATGTCCACCAAGAATTTCTTTTTTTTTTATTATAAAAAGGCTTCACAGATTGTCTGGCATATTGATAGCCCCCCTACCCGCAAAGAACTCTCACGGGCACTCAGGGAGGGCAAGCCAGTTTCAAGCGCCGTCAGTGTGGTTTGATGTAGGATTCCGGCCTCAGGCCCAACTGAGCCAGCATAGTTGGCCGAATGTTTTCTTAAAAAGTTATGGAGAACACAGCACGCCAGTATAATATGGTTCAGTTTATACTCCGCCATATGGATGGGTGTCAGAAATAGTCGTAACCGGCTGGCCAGGATTCCAAATGTGTTCTCCACCACTCTTCGGGCTCTGGCCAGCCGGTAATTAAAAACCCTCTGTTCCGGGGTGAGGGTCCTCATTGGGAATGGCCGCATCAGGTGGTCCCCCAGCGCAAACGCTTCATCAGCAACGAACACAAATGGGAGTCCTTCAACATTGTCCTCTGGAGCTGGCAAGTCCAAGCTGCCATTCTGGAGACGCCTGTAAAACTCCGTCTGGGCGATGACTCCACCATCGGACATCCGGCCATTCTTCCCCACGTCCACATACAGGAAGTCGTAATTAGCCGACACCACCGCCAACATCACTATACTATTGAACCCCTTGTAATTATAATAGTATGACCCTGAGTTGGGTGGTGGGACGATGTGGACGTGTTTCCCATCAATTCCCCTCCGCAGTTAGGAAAGTCCCACCGCTGGGCAAAGTGGGAGGCCACAGTCTGCCATTCCTGTGGCGTGGAAGGAAACTGTTGAGGAAAAAACAATAAACATTACTATTTTTTCACAGAAACATGGCAAGCAGATTAGGCACAAACATTATGTGGCAACCTCCAGATAGCATTTAGTAAGGGGAATTTAACAAGGCCAAAGTATAAGGTACACCTATCATATTCCCCCTCCCCCCCTCTCATGGGCCATTTCTAACATTATAGGGGGGGGGGGAATCTTGCACAGGTAACCCTCTTCACTTCATTGAGAGCTGAATGCCTAAATAATGGGTATTACTTGGAACAGCCCCTCCTTAGTTACGCTATTGGCAGACCACTGGACAGGTAAGAAGTGTCATAATACAAAGATATAAATACACATTGTACACATTTGAGGACATTTGGACATTCTGCTATTACCTATCAAGATAATAATAGAATACAAAAACTTGAAACAGTACCATTGGAAAGTATACAGGCAGGCCCTTGCACTACATGCTTTGGGCAATTCATCCATAAATCTGACCAGTAAAGAGGTGGGTATAGTGTGTATGGGTTTGGCAAAGTCAGCAGATAGATGATTGAGGTTACATAGAGAATTGGGATCAGCTGACTTAGCAGTTGGGGGAGGGAGGGTTACAACAAATTATTTGGGGACACCAACAAAAAAAAGCCTCTGGCACTCTGCCAGAATTTAAATCAAAAATAACATTTCCAAACATTTTAGGGGGTGTTTGGGGTAAAGCACTACTATAGAGCTGATAAAATACATTGTTAAGTGACTACATGAGGTGAATATAGGCCAGGAGACACCATGCTGGGGAGGTTATTGAAGGGCAAATATGTATGAAGGACCTAAAATAATAATTACATAAAAATCCAGCATGCATGAGAACAAAGGGGACATTCACAGCATATTACAATCATGGTAATTAGGGAATGAGGAAAGAAATACAATATATTAGCAAACATTAAATACAATAAAATGTGATATAAAAGGATAAAAATCTTACCTTCATATACTCCTTCTGCAGGACCTGGATGATGGCAGAACAGGTCTCTGGGATGATGATCCCCAGAGCCTGGGGGGAGATGCCTGTCGAGAACTTCAAGTCCTGCAGGCTTCTCCCTGTCACCAAATACCGCAGGGTAGCGACCAACCTCTGCTCCGGAGTGATGGCTTGCCTCATGCAGGTATCCTGCCTGCTGATATAGGGGGTCAGCGAAGCCAACAAACGGTGAAACACGGGGTCCGTCATCCTGAGAAAGTTCCTGAAATCATCAGGATTATTCTCACGGATCTCACGGAGCAAAGGCATATGAGAGAACTGGTCACGCTGAAGCAACCAATTCTTGGTCCATGAACTCCTCCCCACCCTGTTCATGGACTGGACTTGTGTCAAGGTCAGGATCCCAACACCAAGCCCCCGCACAGCACAAACTCTACGAGGAGTACGCATACGCAACATGGCTAGAAAACGGTCGGCTGCTCAGAACGAAGTAACAGAACGCACTGAAGAACAGCAAGGCCTGTGAAGAGCGACCTGAAAAACAGTAACGAACGAACAAGAATACAATGACTACTTAAAGTCACGCGGAACTTGCTTGCACGCACTGAAGAGCAGATACAAACCCACAAGCACAAACTGAATGGCAGAAAACGATCTGAAAGCCACGAGTCTGAAAAAGCGCGAATCGTCTCTCACCAAACTTTTACTAACACGAGATTAGCAAAAGGAGCCCAAAGGGTGCCGCACTTGGTTCTGAACCGACCTTTTCTAGTCTCGTCGTACGTGGTGTACGTGACTGCGTGGTTGGCGATCGGAAATTCCGACAACTTTGTGCGACCGTGTGTAGACAAAAAAAGTTTGAGCCAACATCCGTCGGAAAAAATCCTAGGATTTTGTTGTCGGAATGTCCAAACAAAGTCCGACCGTGTGTACGCCCTATTAGAAGGACAAATTTACCACCTTGCTTCTTAGTTGTTGGCTTTCACAGTATGGCTGCTGAAGCCCAGGTTCTGAGGGACAGTGTCATCTCTAGGTCTGATTCCTATGATGCTTAAGGAAAGTCCACTTCCTACATGCACTATCCTTGCACGTTAAAGGCTTACTTCACTTGGTGTAAGTCTAAATGCTTTCACCTCTGGATCTTCTCTATGAGACAAATCCTCTCCTTCCTGCAGTTGGGTCTGGACCAGTGTTTGTGTTTTAGGACAATTAGAGGTCAAGTCTCTGCTCTTTCTATTTTTTGTCAGAGACCATCGGCCTTTCACTCTTTGAATAAGGCCTTTGAGTAATGGGGTGTCCTACTGTATGTGGTTTCCGCCCATTCCACTGTGACTCTGTGATATCTGAATCTGCTTCCCTCTGCCCTTCAGAAGTTGCCATTGCAACCCAGTAGAAACATTCCTCTCTGTACTCTCACCCCCAAGGTTTCTCCCCTTGTAGCTATCACCTCTATGAGGTAAGTGTCTGATCTGTTTGCCCTGTCTTAAAAAAATAGGATGTTGTTTAGACAAGATTTTCTTCTTGTCTAAGGTGGTCTCTGATTTTCATCTACCAAGACATTGTTCTCCCATCCCTTTGTCCAGCTACAATTCATCAAAAGGAAATTTAACTGTATGAGCTTACCTCTCAGCTACTGCTTCTTTCAGGAAGACTGACTCTCTTCATCATCTCTAAGTGGCTCAGACAGACCATCTTTCAAGTTTATGGTCTCAAGGATCAGGTTCCTCCCTTTCCTTATAAAGCTCACTCTTCAAGTTTTTTTAGTGTTTCTTTGTTTTTTCAGCATCAGTCAACTGTTTTCCAGATTTGTAAGGCTGTTGCCTTGTCTTCCATTCACATGTTGTTCTACCAGGTGGACATTTCTGCCTCATGTGCTGTTAGTTTTGGGCATAAGGTCCTTCGGGTGGTTCTCTGAGCTGTGTGTAGTCTCCAGTTTGTTGTTACATAGTAGGCGAGGTTGAAAAAAGACACAAGTCCATCAAGTCCAACCTATGTGTGATTATGTGTCTGTATTACATTGTATATGTGTATGTTGCGGTCATTCAGGTGCTTATCTAATAGTTTCTTGACGCTATCGATGCTCCCCGCTGAGACCACCGCCTGTGGAAGGGAATTCCACACCCTTGCCGCTCTTACAGTAAAGAACCCTCTACGTAGTTTAAGGTTAAACCTCTTTTCTTCTAATTTTAATGAGTGGCCACAAGTCTTGTTAAACTCTCTTCTGCGAAAAAGTTTTATTTCTATTGTTGGGTCACCAGTACGGTATTTGTATATTGAAATCATATCCCCTCTCAAGTGTCTCTTCTCCAGAGAGAATAAGTTCAGTGCTCGCAACCTTTCCTCATAACTAAGATCCTCCAGACCCTTTATTAGCTTTGTTGCCCTTCTTTGTACTCGCTCCTTTTCCAGTACATCCTTCCTGAGGACTGGTGCCCAGAACTGGACAGCATACTCTAGGTGCGGCCGGACCAGAGTCTTGTAGATTGGGAGAATTATCGTTTTATCTCTGGAGTTGATCCCATTTTTAATGCATGCCAATATTCTGTTTGCTTTGTTAGCCGCAGCTTGGCATTGCATGCCATTGCTGAGCCTATCATCTACTAGGACCCCCAGGTCCTTTTCCATCCTAGATTCCCCCAGAGGTTCTCCCCCCCAGTGTATAGATTGCATTCATATTTTTGCCACCCAAATGCATTATTTTACATTTTTCTACATTGAACCTCATCTGCCATGTAGTTGCCCACCCCATTAATTTGTTCAGATCTTTTTGCAAGGTTTCCACATCCTGCGGAGAAGTTATTGCCCTGCTTAGCTTAGTATAGTAAATTAAATAGGATTGGTCCCAGCACAGAACCCTGGGGAACCCCACTACCTACCCCTGACCATTCCGAGTACTCCCCATTTATCACCACCCTCTGAACTCGCCCTTGTAGCCAGTTTTCAATCCATGTACTCACCCTATGGCCCATGCCAACAGACCTTATTTTGTACAGTAAACGTTTATGGGGAACTGTGTCAAATGCTTTTGCAAAATCCAGATACACCACGTCTACGGGCCTTCCTTTATCTAGATGGCGACTCACCTCCTCATAGAAGGTTAGTAGATTGGTTTGGCAAGAACGATTCTTCATGAATCCATGCTGATTACTGCTAATGATACCGTTCTCATTACTAAAATCTTGTATATAGTCCCTTATCATCCCCTCCAAGAGTTTACATACTATTGATGTTAGGCTGACTGGTCTGTAATTCCCAGGGATGTATTTTGGGCCCTTTTTAAATATTGGTGCTACATTGGCTTTTTTCCAATCAGCTGGTACCATTCCAGTCAGTAGACTGTCTGTAAAAATTAGGAACAACGGTCTGGCAATCACTTGACTGAGTTCCCTAAGTACCCTCGGATGCAAGCCATCTGGTCCCGGTGATTTATTAATGTTAAGTTTCTCAAGTCTAATTTTAATTCTGTCCTCTGTTAACCATGGAGGTGCTTCCTGTGTTGTGTCATAAGGATAAACACTGCAGTTTTGGTTACTGAAGCCCCCCGATTCACTCGTGAAGACTGAGGAGAAGAATAAATTCAATACCTTCGCCATCTCCCCATCCTTTGTAACCAGATGTCCTTCCTCATTCTTTATGGGGCCAATATGGTCTGTCCTCCCTTTTTTACTGTTTACATACTTAAAGAATGTCTTGGGATTTTTTTTGCTCTCCTCCGCTATGTGTCTTTCATGTTCTATCTTAGCTGTCCTAATTGCACCCTTACATTTCTTGTTGCATTCTTTATAAAGTCTGAATGCTGGGGATGATCCCTCAACCTTGTATTTTTTGAAGGCCTTCTCCTTTGCTTTTATATGCATTTTTACATTGGAGTTAAGCCATCCAGGACTTTTGTTTGCTCTTTTAAATTTATTACCCAATGGGATACATTGGCTAATGCCCTTATTTAATATACTCTTAAAGCAAACCCATCTCTCCTCCGTATTCTTTGTTCCTAATATTTTATCCCAATCTATGCCTTTTAGCAAGGTTTGTAGTTTAGGGAAGATGGCTCTTTTGAAATTCAGTGTCTTTGTATTCCCTTTAGGTTTCCTATTTGTGTGATTTATACTGAAACTAATTGACCTGTGATCGCTGTTACCTAAATTGCCCTGTATTTCCACATCCGTGATCAGGTCTGTATTGTTGGTAATCAGTAGATCCAGTAATGTTTTATTTCTAGTTGGTGCGTCTACCATCTGACCCATAAAATTGTCCTGCAAGACATTTAGGAACTGGCGAGCCTTAAATGAATGCGCGGTTCCCTCTGCCCAGTCTATGTCTGGATAATTAAAATCCCCCATTATGATAACATTTCCCATCCTTGCTGCTAATCCAAATTGCGATAGGAGATCTGTCTCCACTTCCTCCCTCAGGTTAGGGGGCCTATAGCATACTCCCAGTATAATTTCCCCTTAGCTTCATCCCTTTGGAGCTCTACCCATAAGGATTCCACCTCCTCCCTAGCTCCCTCAGTGATGTCATCTCTCACATTCACTTGTACATTATTCTTGATATATAAGCATACCCCTCCCCCTTTTTTACCCTCTCTATCATTGCGGTAAAGGGTATACCCTTGAATGTTTGCCAGCCAATCATGAGAGCTGTTGAACCAGGTCTCTGAAATTCCCACAAAATCCAAATCCCCCTCGTACAACAGTATCTCTAGTTCACCCATCTTGTCCGCCATGCTCCTGGCATTGGTGAACATGCCACATAGTTTAGACCGGTTGCATATTGTCCTCGTATTAGGTGTTTTGAGATTGCAACTAGGACTTGCTACTATACTTACCTTGTGTTTTTGTGCTTTGGTCAACCTACCACTAATGCCCCCAATACTACCCTCTGGAATATCTTCCGCGCTGACTATCTCTACCTCTGGACCCCCCCCATCGCCTAGTTTAAAAACCCCTCTAACTTATTGGCCATCTTCATTCCCAGCAGATCTGCACTCTCCTCATTTAGGTGCAGTCCGTCCCTTCTATAGTACAGGTTATCGACTGAGAAGTCGGCCCAGTCCTCCAGGAACCCAAACCCCTCCTTACTACACCAGCTCTTCAGCCACTTGTTTACTTCCCTAATCTCCCTCTGCCTTTCTGGTGTGGCTCGATGTACCAGTAGTACTCCTGAGAATACTACCTTGGAGGTCCTTTTCCTCAATTTAGCTCCTAAGTCCCTAAAATCATTCTTTAGGACACTCCATCTGCCTCTGACTTTGTCATTGGTGCCAACGTGCACCATGACAGCTGGGTCTTCCACAGCCCCTCCCAGTAATCTGTCCACAAGATCCGTGATGTGCCAAACCCGAGTAGACAACATACTGTTCGGTGCTTCAGGTCTTTGTTACAGATTGCCCTCTCTGTCCTTCTAAGAACTGAGTCCCCTACCACCAGAATCTGTCTTTCCTTACCCTTCGCTGCCCCCCCCACTCTCACTGGAGGAGTTCTTCCCCTGGCAGCTAGGAGAGTCCCTCAGCTCCAGCAGTGCTGGCCCCTGACTGGTTTCACCAATGTCATTCAATGGAGCGTACTTATTGGGATGCTCCAGTCCTGGATCGGCCTCCCTGGCACTTCCCCCTCTACCCTTCCTGACTGTCACCCATCTACTCTTTGCTAGTGCCTGCACCTCTTTGTCTCCACCCGCCTCTGTGCTGGCCCCTGCCGGCACCTGCCGTGTACGTTCCTGGCTCTCCTTTAGTATGGAGGGACTTCTCAATGCTGACAGTTGCTTCCCCAGATTTAGAACCTGGGCTTCCAGGGAAACAATGTGCTTGCATTTTGCACAGCAGTATTCACCCTCGATCGGATGATCAAGGAACGTATACATGCAGCAAGATGTACAAAGAGTCACCTCTCCACACCCGCCGGGCATCGTACCTATTAAATTTAGTGAGGATTGGGGATTATACCCTGTCCAAATTACCTAACAGCTAGCTTCCTGGCACTAATAGTCAAGACAATACACAGGTACACAACAAGACAATACACAGGTACTCACAGACCTACGTGCACTCGCAGAACAGTTGCAGACCTACGTGCACTCGCAGGCTTACGTGCACTCGCAGGCCACTCGCAGACCTACGTGCACTCGCAGGCCACTCGCAGACCTACGTGCACTCGCAGACCTACGTGCACTCGCAGGCCACTCGCTGACCTACGTGCACTCGCTGACCTACGTGCACTCGCAGACCTACGTGCACTCGCAGACCTTCGTTTACTCGCAGACCTGCGTGCACTCGCAGACCTATGTGCACTCGCAGGCCACTCGCAGACCTACGTGCACTCGCAGACCACTCGCAGACCTATCGCAGACCACTCGCAGACCTACATGCACTTGCAGACCACTCGCAGACCTACGTGCACTCGCAGACTACTCGCAGACCTACGTGCACTCGCAATACACAAGTATACAGTACACAATACACAAGTACTAATGATCCACACACACTACTCAGACAACACTCAGGTACTCACACTACACAGGTACTATGACCCCTGTTATAACCTCCTGTTTTAAACTCTGGTTTTAACTCACCACTTAGACTGGTTCCACTTACACAGAGTTGTTGTTTCTTTTGGTCTGTTAGTGATTATTTGCTGTGCTGCTCACTCCTCGATTGGACTGCTTTTGGTTATCCCGAAGGGTAAAGACTTCCTCCTCTTTTTTTTTTAACAAAAATATTTACATACTGTATATACTTGATCAGCCATAACATTATGACCACTGACAGGAAAGTGAATAACATTGATTATCTTGTTACAATGGCATCTGAAGGTCAGTGGGATATATTAGGCAGCAATGAAAAATGTATCTGAAGTTGATGTGTTGAAAGCAAAAAAATGGGCAGTTTGTTATGTATGGTGCTGCTCACGTGCAGACTACCTGTGTCCACAGCCAAAGCACCTCCAATGGGCACTTGAGCCTCAGAACTGGACCACAGAGCAGTGAAAGAAAGGAGCTTGGTCTGATTAATCACATTTTCTTTTACATCATGAGGATGGCTGGGTGTATGTGCTTCACTTACGTGGGGGAGAGATGGCATCAGGATGCAGTATGGGAAGAAGGCAAGCTGGCAAAGGCAGTGGGATGCTTTGTGCAATGTTCTGTTGCAAAATCTTGGGTCCTACAATTCATGTGGATGTTACTTTTGCATGTACCACCTACCGAAACATTGTTGCTGACCAAATACACCCCTTTATGTAAATGGTATCCTATGATCACAATGGCCTCTTTCATCAGGATAATGTGCCCTGCCATACTGTAAAAATGGTTCAAGAAGGGTTTGAGCAACACAATGCTTTCAAGGTGTTGTCTTAGCCTTAAAACTCTCCAGATCTCAAGTCAATTGAGCATCTCTGAGATGTGCTGGAAAAACAAACCCAATCCATGGAGGCTTCATCTTGTGACTTACAGGACTTAAAGGATTTGCTACTGATAGCTTGGTGCCAGATACCACAGCATACCTTCAAAGGTCTAGTATAGTCCGTACCTGGACAGCTGAAGGCTGTTTAGACTACAAAAAGAGCTGCTTTGGTGGCAAAAGGGGGACCTATTCAATATTAGGTAGGTGGTCATAAATTTACGGTTGCTTGGTGTACATCTATTAATAGAGTGAAAACATAAGGTACATACAGTATATGTTTTTAGTATTACCATTCTAATTGAATTTTTAGTTAACAAATATACTTGTGTTTTTACAAGTTTGGTCTGTGGCATACTGTAGCACTGGATAAACAGGGATTATTTGGTTTATTTGGTTGGCAGTTTGGGGGAAGGGAATGGACAAAGCACATATTTTTGATAGAACACACCATTTTTCCATGGAGTCTGGTGAAAGGCTGATTAATACCTGCGAGTGGATAATAGAACATTGTAAAATCTTAGATGTTACTTGCTGACCTGCTCCAACTGCTTCACTTAAAGTGTATGCTATGTGTATGTATTTGAGAAATCATAGTGTTTCATTTTCATGCACTTCTTCCATCTGAAGTACCTTTTTGATCACGCCAATCCTCTTTTTTCCTTGTTCTAAACTGACCTCACAAAGCATGGGAGCAGGTCTGTGCTTGCATGGTCAATTTTCATCCTTTGGCTGGCCATTCAGAGACAAAGCACACCGTGCAGACACATAGCATGCCGCTATTTGATAGTCTGTTCAGCTGCCATGCCCAATCACAGCCTGCCACTGGCACACACACCCTCCCAATCAGTCACAGTCTGTATCTTGCCTCAGGCTGAACAGACTGTGGAATATAGGCACACTGTGTGTCTGCACAGTGTCCTGTAACCCCGCCCCCACTATCAGGAAGAAGAGATACACAGTCATGTATCCCAACCTTCGCAGGAGCCGCTTGGTAGATTCGGTTCTCTGTTCTTCTGCCTTCACTCTGAAAACAACCTCAGGCCCAACCACACACCAGGCTGAGCAAATGAATACTGCACTGCTACTTGGAGCACAAATATAGATACCCTGCACACAACTAAGGTTCAGTATAAAAAAAGCAAACATCGACTGGTTAGTGGTAAATTAACCCATTTTATTGGCAAAGGTTGCAGTTAATAGCAGTATGCACATAAATGGGTAAGTAAAGAATTAGGTCAATTATAGTTCACTAGACAATATGTTCACTAGGCTATAGCAGCATAGAACAGAGTTCTAATCTGCTAAATTATAGTAAACCTGGTAATCCACAAGATCAGAAAAAAGTAATGGCATTAGAAAATAGTAACAGCAATGACACTCAATACTGCAATACCCTCTACAACCACTTGGCGCCAAATCATGTACATATACGTCATTTTGAGGAAGTGGTTGTACCAGGCCATGCCAGCAGCTAGAGGGATCACTCCAGTTCCATTTTTTAGAGCGGAAGGTCAGCTTTCACAGGATAACAACCGATGCAGCTACATAGCCGCTCGGCCATTATCACAAGCAGCGGAAGGGGACATCCCCCTCCCGCCGCCTTCTGCTGCTCTGCCCAGGTCTTCCATCCCACCGGGAGACCGGAGCGACCAGTCGGCACTTCCACCAGCTGGCCGGAGACCCGAACAAAGCCAGAATCGGCTATGATTGGGTCTCCGATGTAGCAACCCAGAAGCAACATCACGTCACTTCCGGTTTACTCAGCAGCCAACTGCACTGATTTAAAAAAATCCAAAGTATGCAAAAATGTCCATTTTGGCCTTTTGAATACTTTAAAGTCCAGAGAAGGGGTTTGGGGTCTTTTAGACCCCAGATCCCTCCATAAAGAGTACCTATATAATGTTTGGGGGTTCTAAGTAATTTTCTAGCCAAAAATATTGATTTTAACTTGTAAAGAACAAGTGTCAGAAATAGGCGTGGGAGTGTTATTTACTAAAAGCAAATTCACTTTGCCCTTGGAAGTGCAGTAGCTTTATATCTGAAGGGAAGATCTGAAATGATGGGGAAGCTCTGCTGATTTTATCATCCGATCATGTATAAGCAAAAATGCTGTTTTTTATTTTCCTTGCATGTCCCCCTCAGATCTACAGCAACTGCACTTCCAAGTGCACTTGTAGTACAAAGTGGATTTGCCCTTAGTAAAACAACCCCTTGGTCTTGAAGTGGATAAACAGTAGGCTACAAACATTTTAGAGTTCACTCTTTATATGAATGTCAGCAATGAAATTTAAGACTCCCTGAAGAGGTACCTATTACTATAGACAATAAAGTTCTTGTGGTTCAGCTATCTGAGTGAGCCTTCTTTAGCCCTAGTTCTTCAATTGGCTAGCATTGGGTTTCAGTCTTTACACTGGTACACATGAGTACAGTCCCAGTAAAGTCTGTAAGCAATACATAATGCTGCTAGTTAGATTCCCAGTCCTTATGTGCTCAGTCTCTGCTAGCAGCAAGAGGTTAATGGCAGCAGTGTCCTCTCACCTGTCCCAGTGATTCAGCAACAGGGGTCCCGCTGTTCACATGTCAACTCACTTCTGGATCTGCCTGGAGTAACTCCAGTCCTGTGGCCACAGGCTTGTAGCAGGTTTATGTGCAGAAAGGAGCAGCAATGTGCACACCTGAGTCTCCTCAGATATTTCTCCCCCCCCATTTGTTAGGAGCAAGGTTGCCTTGTCCATAAGCTACAGATATTAGTGAGGCCCACCTAGATGTGTAAGGGGGTGAGTTTGAGTCACCTTACACTAAATCTGCAGTGGGAAGGTTTGGCATTTCGTGAGTCCTTTGAGTGGTGAAGATGGTTTCTTCAGAACTTTTGCCTAAGGATTTCCACCAATCAGCTTGCCTATGCTTCCTGATTCCTTAGCAACACTCAATAACTTGGTTGCAGGTACTGCATCCTCAATCTCAGGTTGAAGTTTCTTTTATTTCTCAGGCGATCTACATAAATGCCCTGTGGGATATCACAGATACAGTGGGCCAAAAAAGTATTTAGTCAGCCACCAACTGTGCAAGTTCTCCCACTTAAAATTATGGTGGAAAATAAGTATTTGGTCACCTAAAAACAAGCAAGATTTCTGGCTCTCACAGACCTGTATCTTCTTCTTTAAGAGGCTCCTCTGTCCTCCACCCATTACCTGTATTAATGGCACCTGTTTGAACTTGTTAATAGTATAAAAGACACCTGTCCACAACCTCAAACAGTCACACTCCAAACTCCACTATGGTGAAGACCAAAGAGCTGTCGAAGGACACCAGAAACAAAATTGTATACCTGCACCAGGCTGGGAAGACTGAATCTGCAATAGGCAAGCAGCTTGGTGTGTGTGGGAGCAATGATTAGAAAATGGAAGACATACAAGACCACTGATAATCTCCCTCGATCTGGGGCTCCATGCAAGATCTCATCCCGTGGGGTCAAAATGATCACAAGAATGGTGAGCAAAAATCCCAGAACCACACGGGGGACCTAGTGAATGACCTGCAGAGAGCTGGGACCAACGTAACAAAGGCTACCATCAGTAACACACTACGCCGCCAGGGACTCAGATCCTGCAGTGCCAGACGTGTCCCCCTCCTTAAGCCAGTACATGTCTGGGCCCATCTGAGGTTTGCTAGAGAGCATTAGGATGATCCAGAAGAGGATTGGGAGAATGTCATATGGTCAGATGAAACCAAAGTAGAACTGTTTGGTAGAAACACAACTCGTCGTGTTTGGAGGAGAGAGAATGCTGAGGCAACCAAAGAACACCATACCTACTGTGAAGCATGGGGGGCATCATCATGCTTTGGGGCTGTTTCTCTGCAAAGGGAACAGGACGACTGATCCATGTACATGAAAGAATGAATGGGGCCATGTATCATGAGATTTTGAGTGCAAACCTCCTCCCATCAGCAAAGGCATGACAATGATGCCAAACGCACCGCCCAGGCAACAAAGGAGTGGCTTCGTAAGAAGCATTTCAAGGTCCTGGAGTGGCCTAGCCAGTCTCCAGATCTCAACCTTTGGAGGGAGTTGAAAGTCTGCGTTGCCCAGCGACAGCCCCAAAAAATCACTGCTCTAGAGGAGATCTGCATGGAGGAATGAGCCAACATACCAGCAACAGTGTGTGACAACCTTGTGAAGACCTACAGAAAACGTTTGACCTCTGTCATTGCCATCAAAGGATATATAACAAAGTATTGAGATGAACTTTTGATATTGACAAAAACTTATTTTCCACCATAATTTGCAAATAAATTCTTTCAAAAATCAGACAATGTGATTGTCTGGATTTGTTTCCACATTTTGTCTCTCATAGTTGAGGTATACCTATGATGACAATTACAGACCTCTCATCTTTTTAAGTGGGAGAACTTGCACAATTGGTGGCTGACTAAATACTTTTTTGCCCCACTGTATCTGGTCTAATGACATGCTGGATGCCAGATAAACAGGTAGCCGGGACTCTCTCCCGAACATGATTATATAGGGGGAGTACTCTGTGGCATCATTCTCTGTGCTGTTGTGGGCATGTACAACTGCTGAGATATGTTTGAACCAGTGTTGTTTTTTTTCTCAAAAGAAAGTTTCCCAAGCATATCTAATAGGGTGTGGTTGAATCATTCTGGCTGTGGATCTCCTTGCAGGTGATAAGGAGTTGTTCAGGACTTAGCAGTATCTTAATAACCCTCAAAGTCTCTACCTTGGTCAGAGGGTAAACATTGAGGAAGGCTGTAATGGATGAAGAACTTCTCTACCAGAATGCTGGTCACTTTATATGCCTGTTAGTTTTAAGTTTGAAAGCCTGGGCAGACTGGGCGAAGTGGTCGGTCACCACCAAGACATTTTCATATCCACTCGATTCAGGTCAATGCACACCAACTCCATTTGTCATTGGCTTTGGAGATGGCTCACTGGAGCTGCTCTGGTGGGTAATATCTTTCTTTGTATACATCGTATGCAGGAGTGATAGTAGCCTTCGACTTCAGTCTGCATGCAGGGCCAACAGAAGCAGTTTCTCGCCAGTTTTAAAGTAATTTCAGATCCTAATTGACCATGATCATTATGAAAAACAGCCAACATGGTCTCTCTATGATTTTCAAGCAGGAACAGCTGCCATTTCTCTTCGGGATCATCTCCCATGATTCAATGCTGCCAACCATAAAGTCACTTGAGCTCCCTCAACTTGTCAGCTCCCACCGTGAATAGAAATGAGGTAGTGTTAACCTATTCAGCTGAAGTCCATTGGGAGAACAGAGAGCACTGCAGCACAGTGTGCTAAATCACTGTCTGTCTCTAGCCAAGCACCTGCCTACAGTCACACGACAGAATATTTTATCCTTAAGAATAGAAAGGTAAGGTAAGAAAGATCATTTCTGAAACTAAGCAAAAGAAGTTAAGGGGCCTGTATAATTATAAGTGTATTACAAAGTGTTTAAAATATTGTATGTTTACAACTACTTTAGGAGACTGAGCTCATTATCAAGGTGATTGTCAAAATCTGCATACAGGTATAATGTGAAGGCACATAGAGGTGCTTGTACATGCCTGCAGCATCTTTCAGGTGCCCCTTGTGTACTGTCTCCTGCCCTGCCATATATTCTCGTTTTTCCATCACTATGATGAGACACTGGCCATTGTTTTTTTTAATAAAAGAACAATTCCAGGCAACAAGTATTCATTTAGCTACTGATGCTATTTAGTCAAGTCAAACATTTTCCAGAAATGACCTTGTCCTGTGTAATCTGCTGGGGCTATAGCACACAAAAATGTATAGAGGGTCAGTGGGAGTGTACTTTTTTTAAGCCTGTACTGTTTGCAATCCTGTCTCCTGCATCATCAATTACATCCAGACATCCAAGGCAGGTATGATTGTGATCAATGGCTTTGAGAAACTTCTGACCTTTATTATTTACATGAGGCTTTCTGTGAGTCTAGTGCCAGCAAAGGAAGAAGTTGTAAGACAAAGAAACAGGTTCACTTTGAAGACCTCCTTCCCAGTTTCCCAGTGTAGCCCTCTTTTTTTGAGGGGGGGGTGTATGAGAAATTACTAAACCTGTAGGTAAATAAGAAAACTTGAAATCTTCACTAGTTGGAAGTGTGAGTTTGATAATAAAGTTGGCAATGCCTTCACCCAGGACAAGGCCTCTGCGAACAGAGGGAATTACCTTCCTGGGAAATGAATCAGTATTCTAATCAAAGTAATTAGAAGCTTATTGCATTATGTATATACAGTGGGGACGGAAAGTATTCAGACCCCCTTAAATTTTTTACTCTTTGTTATATTGCAGCCATTTGCTAAAATCATTTAAGTTCATTTTTTTCCTCAATGTACACACAGCGCCACATATTGACAGAAAGACACAGAATTGTTGACATTTTTGCAGATTTATTAAAAAAGAAAAACTGAAATATCGCATGGTCCTAAGTATTCAGAAACTTTGCTGTGACACTCATATATTTAACTCAGGTGCTGTCCATTTCTTCTGATCATCCTTGAGATGGTTCTAGACCTTCATTTGAGTCCAGCTGTGTTTGATTATACTGATTGGACTTGATTAGGAAAGCCACACACCTGTCTATATAAGACCTTACAGCTCACAGTGCATGTCAGAGCAAATGAGAATCATGAGGTCAAAGGAACTGCCTGAAGAGCTCAGAGACAGAATTGTGGCAAGGCACAGATCTGGCCAAGGTTACAAAAAAATGTCTGCTACACTTAAGGTTCCTAAGAGCACAGTGGCCTCCATAATCCTTAAATGTAAGACGTTTGGGATGAGCAGAAGCCTTCCTAGAGCTGACCGTCCGGGTAAACTGAGCTATCGGGGGAGAAGAGCCTTGGTGAGAGAGGTAAAGAAGAACCCAAAGATCACTGTGACTGAGCTCCAGAGATGCAGTCGGGAGATGGGAGAAAGTTGTAGAAAGTCAGCCATTACTGCAGCCCTCCACCAGTCGGGGCTTTATGGCAGAGTGGCCCGACGGAACCCTCTCCTCAGTGCAAAACACATGAAAGCCCGCGTGGAGTTTGCTAAAGAACACCTGAAGGACTCCAAGATGGTGAGAAATAAGATTCTTTGGTCTGATGAGACCAAGATAGAACTTTTTGGCTTTAATTCTAAGAGGTATGTGTGGAGAAAACCAGGCACTGCTCATCACCTGTCCAATACAGTCCCAACAGTGAAGCATAGTGGTGGCAGCATCATGCTGTGGGGGTGTTTTTCCGTTGCAGAGACAGGGCCACTAGTTGCAATCGAGGGAAAGATGAATGCGGCCAAGTACAGGGATATCCTGGACGAAAACCTTCTCCAGGGTGCTCAGGACCTCAGACTGGGCCGTAGGTTTACCTTCCAACAAGACAATGACCCTAAGCACACAGCTAAAAGAACGTGTGACTGTTCTTGAATGGCCCAGCCAGAGCCTTGACTTAAACCCAATTGAGCATCTCTGGAGAGACCTAAAAATGTCTGTCCACCAAAGTTTACCATCCAACCTGACAGAACTGGAGAGGATCTGCAAGGAGGAATGGCAGAGGATCCCCAAATCCTGGTGTGAAAAACTTGTTGCATCTTTCCCAAAAAGACTCATGGCTGTATTAGATCAAAAGGGTGCTTCTACTAAATACTGAGCAAAGGGTCTGAATACTTAGGACCGTGTGATATTTCAGTTTTTCTTTTTTAATAAATCTGCAAAAATGTCAACAATTCTGTGTTTTTCTGTCAATATGGGGTGTTGTGTGTACATTAATGAGGAAAAAAATTAACCTAAATGATTTTAGCAAATGGCTACAATATAACAAAGAGTGAAAAATTTAAGGGGGTCTGAATACTTTCTGTCCCCACTGTATACCCAGGTATATATAGTTATTAATAGAGATACCTCCAGATGAATGTTGCAGCAAAGTACAGTTGCAGGGTCCCTGAGAATGATCACAATGCGGTGTCTGTCTTTGTGTCAGAGACCTGAAGACAAGATCAGCTGTCATTTGGAGATCCTCTAATTGTTGTCCAGCCAGCCTGAAACACAGCTTTCACACGCAATTGTGGCGTGGCAATGGAACTCAGCGTCAGCCTATCTACTCTGCACTTAAGCCCCTTCCTACTAGTTTCTAATCTGACATGCAACTGGACCTCTAACTACCAGAGATACTTAACCTGTCTCCAGTCTATGCTGGTTATAGAACCCTAAGTTAAAACTAGCTATAAAATTGCAGACAAAAAAAACCAAGGTTAACTAAAATAACATGAGCTGTAAATAAATTGTATTGGTTCACCTACTAATATACTGGAAGGTGACCACTACATTCATAAAATAGCACAGACCTAGCTATCTGACACTGTGCATGTGAGATAATAACAATAGTACAGAAATACTCTGTCTGTCACAAGGATTCAGAAACACACTCAAAAAGCTATTAGCCGCTGAAGTTAAACTATTGTAGCATAGGAATGTTTGCGTAATAATCTCTACAGAGCATGTGGCTGAGATTTTCTCTCTCTCTCCACTCCCTCCTTCTGAAGTTTTTAAGCCCCCCCCAGACAGGAAGTGCTAATACATCATTATAAATAGAACAAGGCAGAATATGCAATCAAAGTGTAATGGGTACAGTAGATTTGTTGTAAACAAAGAGACAAGTGGCAAATCAAATAGAGACAGTTAAAATGTTCGTATCATCAGACCTCACCTTGGCTAGGGCTCTCAGCAAGGTGCTGTATCAGGAAGGGCCAGATGTTCAAAACCTGAAAAAGCAGCGGGGACACCACCAATATAGTGATATAGGATAGCACATAAGTAAATGGCAACTCATTTAGAAATGAAGTAAGGCATGTATGTTATGGATGGTAGTAGTGGTAGGTCCATTTGTGCAGCAGGTGAGCCGTCCAAAAAATGGGTGGTGTGTGGTATTCGAGCAACTGGGAGCAGCCTTTTCCTAATGCATAATTATACATACATACACTGTGATATTAGCAGATAACAGTAGAAGGCAGTAGATCCATCCCTACACCAGTTTTGCATATTCACCTTTCCCTTGCTCCCTAACCCTCCAGTTATGGGGGAGCATGTATCATTTCTCTCATCTGACAGTGCTGGTGCTTGCCCAGTGCTGCCACATTTTGGCAAGAAGAGCATCCGCAGCTCTGTTTAGACTCCATCTAGAGCAACTAGGAGTTTACATTTGGTTTCCTCTCCTCACTCCCTGGGGCCTGCATATAGAAAACACAGAAAGTAAATAGGCTTTTGGTGTTAGTTCATTGTATACATACAGGTCTCCATAGAGTCAAATACATCTGAGATGAGAGACATCAGTCATCTTGCCTGTTGATACTTATGGGCACAAAGCTAGAAAAGTATAAGTTCAGTGGGAAGAATAGACTGCTAGCTGACTTGGTGGAGCTCCTGCAAAGGGCTGCTCAGTTTTATCAAGTATCTTATACTTTTGCTGATCTAGCTCTTAACTCTCTCAGGGTGAAGCTCAGAGGGAAGCATTACTGCATCTAGACAATATAAACAAAGAAAGAACTTGGCGCCAATGTGCAAAAAAATAATTAATATAAAAGTTCAAATAATTGCCAGCAGCAGTGTGAATGTGAGCCACCTGGCGTCACAGTGAGCTTGAAAGAAGGAATGAACACCGCGCTCAGCTATACAGTGTAACAAGTGCAAAAAACGATATGATTCACAGTGATATAATAACAGTCCAAACAGTCCACTTCAATGTGATGTAAGGTGCTCTTGCATTGATCAGAAACCAGTGCTCCAATTCAGTGTGCAGACACAGGTGCCCCACCTGGATCTGCACTCACTCTTATGAGTTGGCCATCTATCGCTAGAATGGTCACTTGCGCTTTGTGGGGATAATGAGACCCCTAGATGGGATGGTGTAATCCAGGTCAGCTATACTGAGACTAATCCTCCATGAGTGGAAAGAGAGAAACAACAGATGGAGGCTCCCATAGTGTAAAACCGTTGATTTATTTGTAAAATTTGAAGTTAAAAAATATATACACTCACATTTTTAGGTGCTTTAGCCTGGCACCCGGTGTGATCAGCATGTATGATGATAGGGATCACCAGCCAGTCTCGATTGTAGGTGCCGCTGGTCCGCGGTGAGGCTAGGTTCCCTGAGATAGCAATTTTGGGCAGATATGTGGTCTCAATGATGCGATCAAACCTTGACGCTTTTCAGCTAATAGCAACGGCCATCATCAGGAAGTTCTGATCTGCATCTAGACAAACTGTAGACTTTAATGTGGTCAGTGCAATAGTGTGAATTGGCCCTTAAAGAAGACAAACAGGATGTACAAATATTGAATAAATTGTAGCGCTCAAAACACACATACACAGTATAGATAAAAATGAAAGGTCTTTGTGCATGTGAACATAATGTCCCAAAGTAACATATAATCAAAATAAAGATAGTCCACAGTGAATGTGAATAATCCGTGAGTCAATTCTGTCTGCTTCTCAACTATCAGCTTGGATGTCATCAAACTTAGCGAATAGATGGAATACGCTTACCAGAAAGGTTGGATTCTACTGCCATAAGCATAGAATCAATAGAGCTTGGTGCCACCCGGGGCAAAGTTGTAGAGTGTTGGAGGCAGGGTAGAGCCTCTGTAGGGCCGGGACGTCCCCTCTTTATCCACAGAAGCAGAGCGAAATGGATTCCGAAGACAAAGTGGTTTCTCAGTTCCCCAGAATATGTGGAAAAAAAGAGGAATGCTTCCACATAGTGTAACTCAGGGTATTTTATTACTAAAAAAACCACGATACATATAAAAAGTGATCACCCGCCCCTGTTGAAGGTCATTGGACCGAAACGCGTAGGGTGGCTTTCATAGACCCTATACACTGCTTTTTACTCGTGATCACTTTTTATATGTATCGTGGTTTTTATTATTATTTGTTCACCTTTTTGTCACATGGTTTGTAGCAGCTGTTTTTGTCTCTTTTGGGTAGTGCATTAATCATCCCTCTTTTTACGGTTATGACAAACAGGATGTGTTTGTGCATCAGACAGCTAATAAGAGGAATAACTCTCAAAATAACTTGTGTAGTAATGTTAGTATGCTGTAAAATATATCAAGTCATGATCGGGAGAAATAAGACTGAGACAGCCAATGAGAGGGAACCCATATGCACCTAATAATGCTCATTGGTTTTGCACTGTGAAAAGAGTCTTCAGTTTTGTGTAAGCTCCATATAATGACCTACCCAACTACATATTTACTTGCTCTTGAAGAATTTTCTGTGTGTGTCGGATGTTCATTTCCCAATTGCACACTCTAGTTCTATCTACTCGCCGGTTGTGTCCTGTAGTGATGCAAAGATAGCAGCTGGAACCACATAACACAGCAGGAGACAAGGCCTCTGATCCACTCAGAAGTGTTGGATACTGAAAATTCTTAGGCTGGCCTAGCTTTTAAAGAAATTGAAGATCTGAAGCACAGGTAGAGGGACACATTTTTCCTTGTCAAAAGAAGTTTATTGAGTATACAATGTTATAAAGATACATAAAGTAAGTTTACAAGGATCTATAAAGTAAGCTCATTGTTTTACAGTAGGGTTTATATAGGTAAATATCATGAAATTTCAAATATTAAACATTGGGTTCACGTAAACCTAAATTAAAGATATATATAATTTCCTTAGTTACTTTTGTAGGTATTTAAATGATTTATACCTACTATACATATTGTTTACAAGTAGAGTGTATATAGGTCAAATAAATTCTGATAATGAGCTTTAATCGTAAGGTGGAGAAAAGGAAAGAGAAAGAAGAAAAAGGGTTGAAAGGTAGAGGTATGGTCCACAAGGTTGTCCCGCTCGTCAGTTTATTATTCTTTTTAGTTCTCTTTGAAGCCTTAGAATGGGTGTCTCTGTAAGTCATTTAATCTGTTACCATGGCAACAGGACAGAGTCATTGAAGTTTGACAGGAACTGTTGTTTTATCCAAGGATGCCAAAGTTTTTCAAATTTTGGAATTTGATTTTGATCGATGGCTACCATCTTAGCATGGGACATTGTATTATTCATTCTGTGAATTGTTTCTGCTAGTACCAATGTAGGAGATTTCCATGCCTTGGCCACTGTTTGTTTTGCAGCCATTATTAGTTGGATCATAAGTTTGAATTGAGAGAGTGTCAACCATTCCGGTTTTAGATTAAGTAAAGTTAAATATGGATCTGGTTGTATTATTTTTTTAAATATTTTAGATGCAATCACGAAGACTTTCTTCCAGAAGGTTTGGATTACTGGGCACGTCCACCATATGTGTAAATATGTGCCTATTTCTGGGCATCCTCGAAAACAAAGAGCTGAGGTATTAGGTGAATATTTTGCCACTCTAGCGGGTACAAGGTACCAGCGAGTTAGGACTTTATAATTTGTCTCCAGTGCTAAGATGTTGGGTGAAGATGACTTAGATGTGAGCCATATGTTAGACCAGTCCGTGTCTTCTAAAGTTCATCCCAGGTCCTCCTCCCACCTCTGAACGTAAGAGGGTCTATTAAGATTTGGTACTCCATATAATTGATTATAAAGTGATGAAATTGTACCTTTAGTAAATGGATCTTTTGTACAGATTGATTCAAAAATGGATAATTGGGATAATGGTGTATCCCCCTTTAGGAATGGTGTATAGAAATTTTTGATTTGGAGATATCTAAATATCTCAGAGTTTGGTAGATCATATTTTTCTCTAAGCGATGGGAATGAAAGGAATGATTTAGATGCTATGAAGTCATTTAGTTTCTGAATGCCTGATGTTGTCCAAGCTTTAAAAGAATTTGGGTAGATCCATGCCGGATAAAAGGCCGGATTTCTGATAAAAGAAAGGAGAGGATTGTGTGGAGATTGTAACTGATATTTGGTTTTTAGTTTATCCCAGAGAGATAAGAAGTGTTTAGTTATGGGATTATGAATTTTAAAGCGGTCTTTAGGATCAAGCCATAATAAATTTGATATTAATAGAGGGTCATTTTCTGAAGCCTCTATAAATACCCATAATGGGATTTCCTGTTTTGCATGGTATTTGGACAGACTGGCCAAATGTGCCGCTCTGTAGTAGTTAGTAAAATTAGGGTATCCCAGGCCTCCTTTATTTTTGGGAAGATGTAGTGTGTGTATAGGTATACGTGGTTTAGAAGAGCCCCATATAAACGAAGTTGCTCTTTTTTGTACTATTCTCAAAAAATAGGAAGGAATTGGAATAGGGAGGACTCTGAATAGATAAAGCAATTTGGGTAGAATAGTCATTTTGATTGCATTAATCTTCCCCATCCAGGATAAAGGAAGTTGCGACCATTGTTTTATTAGATTTGTGATCTGTCTTAATACAGGAGGATAATTGGTTGAGAATAAGTCAGAATGAGAGGCTGTTAAATGAATTCCAAGATATGGGATTGATTTTTCTGCCCATGTGAATGGGAGTGCAGCCCTAGCCAGGATCAATTCCATGTTTGTGAGTGAAATATTAAGCACTAGGCATTTCTTAGGATTAATCATAAGGCCGGATATGGCTGCAAATCCATCAAGAGCTGGTATTAAGTTAGGACCAGAGACCTGTGGTGATGATAGAAAAAGTAATATATCGTCTGCAAATATACATAATTTGTGTGTAATACCTCCTACTTCAATGCCAGTTATAGTTTGGTTTGTTCTGATATATTGGGCCATGGGTTCGAGTATAAGGGCAAATAATAAGGGAGATAATGGGCAACCCTGTCGGGTACCTCTTTCGATATTAAAGGCTTCAGATTTGTATCCAGCATATTTTATATAGGCTTTGGGTTTATTATATAATGCTTTGATCCATGTTAAAAAGTGGGGTCCAAAACCCCATTTTTGTAATGAATATTGCATATATTGCCAGGATACTGTGTCAAATGCCCTCTTAATATCGAGAGATAGAAAACATAAAGGGATTTTCCGTTTTTTAGCAATATGTGCCAATAACACTGCCCTGCGTATATTATCGCCTGCCTGTCTATTTGGCATGAAGCCTACTTGATCTCTATGTATTAATTTTCCTATAATGCTATTGAGGCGTTTTGCTATTATTTTTGCTAATAATTTAATATCAAGGTTTAATAGAGAGATAGGCCGATAATTCACACAGGAAGTATCATCAGAAAGGGGTTTTGGGATCATACAAACAATTGCCATTAGTGTTTCTTGCCGAAAAGAATGTCCATCTAGAAGTTTGTTAAAAGTTTCAGTGAGAATGGGAGAGAGTATTTCTGAGAATGTTTTATAGTATAAAGCCGAGTAGCCGTCTGGGCCTGGTCTTTTGTTAAGTTTTAGGTCTTTTATGGCGTTAGCAACTTCATCTATAGTTATAGGCTCATCCAAACTGCTTTTTTGATTCTGAGATAACTCAGGTAAGGTTATTTTTGAGAAGAAGGATTCAGCCTCTGTAGGATTAAATTCATTGTTTGTCTTGTATAAAGTTGCGAGATGTGAGTGAAATTTATGGACTATTTTAACTGGATTACAAGTGTAAACATTTTTTGATAATTTCAAACGTATTGGTTTGAAAGATTTGTTAGTTGAATTTAATGCCCGAGCCAAATATGTACCTGGTTTGTTTGTATTCATGTAGAAATTGTGTTTGGAGCGTTTGAGGGATTTATCAACTGACTCAGTGAGAAATAGATCGTATTCCAATCTAGATTTTTCCAGATGAGATTTTGTACTCTGAGATGGATTATCTTGAAATGATATGTAGGCTGCATTAAAACTGAGTTCTAGTTTTTTTGCTAGATTTTTGCGTTCCCGTTTAAATAGTGCCATTTGTCTTTGTATTGTACCACGCAAGACAGGCTTATGAGCTTCCCACAGTGTTATTGGGGAGATGTCTGTTGTATTATTAATTGATATGTATTCCTTTAAAGCTTGTTCAATGGCCATCTGATGTAGTGGGTGTTTGAGCATTATGTCCGGTAAGTACCACGTTGGGTCATGCGCTTTTGGTATGGCTGAGGCTATAGTAGTGTATACTGCATTATGGTCAGACCACGGAATCGGAATTATATCTGATGCAATAATTTCTGGTATCATTCCTATTGTTAGAAAAATATGATCTATTCTGGTGAAGGTTTGATGAGGGTGCGAGAAATAAGTGAATTTCTTTTTCATTGGGTTACTTTCTCTCCACGAATCTACCAGATTGTATTTGGAAAGAAGTTGAGAAAAAGGTAATCTAGAGGTTATTTTGGATGGTGTAAAAGGTGATTTATCTAGAAATGGGAGGAGGACCTGGTTCGAATCCCCACACATTATCACTGTTCCTATTTTGTGTGTATTAATCACTTGTAATATATGTGAGAGGAATGGTGTAGGTTGTTTGTTAGGAGCGTAGTAGGAAATCACCGTGATTGCTGTATCCATTATATAACCCATGAGTATCAGGTATCTACCTTCTGGGTCTTTAATTTCTGATGATAAGGTGAATGGTGTGGATCGGTGAAATGCAATTAGAGTTCCCCTTTGCTTGGTATAGGCAGAAGCCGTGTAAATTTGTTGATAAAAAGGAGAAATATATTTTGGAGTAGAATCTTTGGTGAAGTGTGTTTCTTGGAGGCATACTATGTGAGCCTTCTTGTTATGGAAAGTACGGAAGGCTTTGGTTCTTTTTTGAGGGACATTTATTCCCTGAACATTCAGGGAAAGTATATTCAGTGGTGCCATGGCAATAGATCAAATAGTTTTGACTTACTTTTTGTTATGCAGAGCTGACTGCGCAGATCAACCTGTGTGGACTGAAGAGATGAATAGATAGAAAAGAAACCAGTGAATTCTGGAGTAAAGAGTAAACAAAAAACATATGAGATTAGATGATACATTGTATAAATTATTTTTTGCAAGTAATCACAATTTACCCGTGAAAGAGAATAAATATCTCTCTCAGGGGAATAAGTGCCTTCGTCACACTCCCACATAATATGGTTGGGAGAATGAGGAGGGCTAATGGGGGTACACGGATCTTCCGCTTACAGGAGAGAAGTGCTATGTCAAAAGACATAAAAATGATGTTTCATTAGTTGGAGTGCAGAATATAGTTTTTGTTGAAATTATTTATTCCAGGGTGGTTGTATATGGTTAGTCTTGCCCTAGGCTAAATAATTCAGTTAGAAAGGTACTGTTAATAACTTTGGTATTGATGAAGATAGTTTGAATTATTTTGGGATTTTAACCCTTTTAGAGTAAACAATTACATATTTTATTCATATGTAACTGTTTAGATATGTTAACTCATAAAATTGAGGTTGTATTGCTTCAGATTAGAATAAACAAAAACATAATTCTAGGAACTAGTAGTAGTAATAATATATTTGTTTTAAGAAAAGAAAGAAAAGGAAAAAAAAAAAAAAAAAAAAAAAGCTTCCATTACTTCTGGATTATTGAACATATTTGTCCTAAAAAGTAATAAATCTATTGTTATTACCTGATAATATATAACTGAACAAGAATTTCCTTATTTCACTTATATATTCTAAGGCTATATGAATCAGAAGTAATAAGAAATATAACTGGAATGTAACATGATCCCACACAGTGTGTGACTATCAGAATGCAGTTACATTCAGTTATAAATATAGTTTTTTTTATAGAGAACCATCTCTTAGTATAATAAATGAAGAGATATCAGGAATTAGTATGTCAGTCCATTGAATCTTCTTGGTCCATGGATGATGTGGCATAACGGCCTCTTTTGTGAGAATGATGATTCCCATTTTGTTCTGGAATTTTCTGGGTGCTGCCTGAAGGTGAAGATGATGCCATTCTTCTGCATGTGGGAGTGTTGCTGCTTGTGGGTTCTGTCAGATTTAATTTTAAAAGGGTTTGTTGTAGTTCATCTGCTGATCTGCTTCTGTAAATTGTACCTTGGTAGTTAAATCTGACTGAAAAGGGGAAGCCCCATTGATACATAATGTTGTGGCGTTGCAGTTCCATTAGTTGGGGTTTCATGGATCGTCTTTTAGTAATAGTAAGTTGGGATAGGTCAGCAAAAATTTGATAATTGTGTCCTTGAAAATTAAGTTCCTTTTTTTCTCTTGCAGCAATTAGTATTTGTTCTTTCGTTCTGTAATAATGAAATTTTGTGATTATATCACGTGGGGGTCCATCTTTCTTTTTGGCTGTGAGGGCTCTGTGTACTCTGTCCAGTTCTAAACGTTCAATAGGGATATCTGGCTTTAGTTCTTGTAATAGAGCAGTAATAGTAGATTGCAGGTCTGTCACAGTTTCAGGTATTCCCCTTATGCGCAAGTTTGAACGTCTGGTTCTATTTTCGTAATCTTCGAGCTCAGTTTGAAGTATTAAATTCTCTTTTTTTAATTGTTCCAATTCTGTTATATTTTCTTGGGTTGTAATTTCAATTTCATCCATTTTTATTTCTAAGGCTGCGGTGCGGTTTCCCAGCTCTCTTATTTCTTTGGTTAGGCTTTTTGTTATTTGGTCTGAGGTTTGTTTTAAAGCCTTATGAAGCATCTTTTCAAATTGTAATAATATTACTGGGGATACTGAGGAGGCTTGTGGAGAAGTTTGTGAGAGGATTTGTTCTGTATCTGACTCAAATGGAGAGTCTTGCTGTGACATTTTCTGTCTGTGAGAGCGCCCTGATGCTGTATCTTGT
This sequence comes from Aquarana catesbeiana, assembly GCF_042186555.1. Classification (NCBI taxonomy): domain Eukaryota; kingdom Metazoa; phylum Chordata; class Amphibia; order Anura; family Ranidae; genus Aquarana; species Aquarana catesbeiana. The sequence continues at coordinate 231,783,647 of NC_133327.1, forward strand.
GAGGTGACTGGAGCTGCTTCAGCTGCAGTGAGTGCCTGTGAGCTCTTTGTGAGGTGATTTTTATTTCTGCCACGGTTTCCTCCCAGTACCATATTTCCTGCCCAAACTTTCACAGTTTGTTCCCTGGGGCAAAAAGGTTCAAATGGATACCTTTTGAGCCTGCAGGCTCTGCTTTGTCCTTCTCTTCTCTCCTCAGCGGTGTGGAGCTCTAACAATGCATGTCTGCTCTGCTAGGCTCCGCCTCCTGCCCCCCGAGGGACACATTTTTCTTCACAAGGAGCAATGATTTATGTGGCCTTACTAATACTATAATAGCTGTATTTTTGATTGGTAATGCCCCAACAAAGTAGGAGCACTCTGCACTGGAAGAAGAGACAGTAGAGCACAACGCTTCTGAAGGGTTAAAATACTAGTCGGTAAAATAATCACTGGATGTTTATGTATGTGAAGCACAGGAAGGTAATGTGTGCAAAACATTTAACATAATTTTCAAAATATGGATTTTCTTCAGTATAATGGCATTTTAAATAATATGACAGCTCCCCGTGCTCTTGTTCAAAAATATTTCCTAATGACTAACAGAATACTATAATTACACCCATCAAAAATAATTGTTGCAGGAGAAACTACTGAACATTTTATTTACAGCGATATCAGAATCTAAAGAAGCAAAACTCTTACTGGAAAATATGTTGAAGTTGTAGTAAACAATGTCCATTTAGCTATGTTAACAGTGCAAAAGCATGACAATTTTGTATAAAAGCAAATGGGAAATCCTTTTATGTCCAACAAACTCACTTCCTAAAGCACAACAACTGCACTTGTTGGTTGCAGGATGGTTTTGTTTTCTTTTAAAGACCTCAAAGTAAAGGTAAAACTGTCTATGTTTAACAATTGGCATTTTATGGTAATTTCATGCTTAACAATGACTCAAGTTCAGGATGTGATGATTAAATCTGACTGGATAAGAATAAATGCAGACCATGCTTCTAAAATGAGTTACTTGATAGCTTTAAATGAACTAATTAGTGGCTAATGCAGAAAAGCTCTTTATGGCTGTTAATGTTTGCTTGCCTTTGGCTTGGTAATTAATTTAAAGACTGTATAATTATGAGACTTTCCAGATGCCATATGTCAAATTCTTTTTATATCAGTAGACTACATTTGTTTGTATGTATAGATGGAACACTAAATTAAATTATATGTTGTAGGAAAACCATGAAAAATTAGGTAAATAGTATATAACATGCACTTTTTTATATCAGGATTTTTTTAAAGCTTAACAAAGAACACATTTTACAGTAATTCACGCCAAGCAGTTAAAAGTGAATGTAGAGTGTTTTTGTATATAGTTTCTTTTAGTCAGGTAAATGTGAATCATAGCATATCAATATTTCACTTTCTGATTATTTATCTTTTATTTTTATTCACTTTTTATTTTATATTAACAGTTCCACTGGTACAGATACAACGCACATTGACAGATCACAGCAAGAAACTTAGAGAATGGCAGTATTTTCAACAGTGACAAAAACACATCTACATACATTGCAACTAGAGATGGGCTTGGACGTTTTCGGGATCTTAGTCCCAACCCACCTGCCCAATCCCGCCAGAAAGCCGACACTGCTAATCACAGGCAGTGAAACATTTCCCGGTCCGCAGCTGCACAGGCTGGGAAATGTCTCACTGCCTGTGATTAGCGGTGTGCAGTGTTGGCTTCCTTGTGGGAATCAGGAAAGTGGGTTGGGACTAGTATCCCGAACACACTCAAGCCCATCTCTAATTGCAACCTGCAGCATGGTGCAATTCGTTTTGCCCAATAGGAGGCCACATGTTTGCATTATTTTTATGTTGTAGTTATAGCCTGACCATCAGTTCAAATATCATTGAGATATAGAGATTATATTGGAAACTACTTCTTAATTTTCAAATAAGAGTGGGGGAAACTGTAAAGGGTGAGGTGAAGGTGGGGGGAAGAGAGAGAAAGAAAAAAGGAGTTTTGACTTAGCTGTAAATTCCATATCTTGAAGTACAGGACACAGGTAACATATTTATACACCATGGGTTATAGGTGCATACCTTCAGGTGATTGGACACTGGCAGGCTTCTGAGTAAATGCAACTCTGGGGCACCTCCCCTATAATCCTACCCCACTCCATGTATTCTCAGTTTTGTAGCAAACAATGCAAAGTATACCAAGGCAAGGGAGGGAGGCCTGTTTCCTGTACTGTACTTGAAGATGTGAAAGTCACAGGTAAGTCTAAATTCCTTCTATCTTATTTATGCAGTACAGGACACAGGCAGCATATTCAACACCATGAAACATCTCCAACAGAACTGTGCCAACTGCCCCAAAAAACAACAGTAGTCAATAGGCCCAAGTGCTGCTGTGAGAATCTTGCAGTCAAAAGTTGCATCTGCAGAGGAATGGGTGTCTACCTGGGAAAACATTGAGAAAGTATGAACAGAAGACTTGGTGGTAGCCTTAGACATTCGGGCTACAGAGGCTGAAATTCCCAGGAAACACCCTCTGGTGGAATGGGAATATAACAGCACAGGATGGGGATTTTGCTTAAGAACGTAAGCTCTTGCAATCAATTTCCTTATTCACTGTCCAAGGATGGCAGTGCAATGCCTCAATGAAGTGAAACACTGAAACCACTCTTTGAGGAACTGACAATATTGGGTGTACAACAACATAGTCATTATGAAGTATGAGGAAAGGCTTGTTACAAGAAAAAGTTGCCAGTTAAGATTCATGACTGACATAAGTGATAGCTACTAAAAAGCCTACTTTGCCAACAAGAACTTCTAGTGGAATATTCCTGATACTTTTGAGGGATGGTTTCTAAAGAGAGAACCAAATTAAGGTCCCAGAGAAGCACAAGGTGCTGCGGGGCAGTGGGGGGGGGGGGGCAAACATGCCCCCCCCCTACTGAGTACAGCACAGTTCTGAAATACTGTACAGGGTTATGTAGGTTGTTAATTGTCCTAATTTAGTTAGCTGCAGTGTAACATACTGAAATTGCAGTGTCAGCTGCAAGATTAAAGAGAGCCTCTAGCAGTGTCTCAAACCTTCTATCTGCAGAACCTTTGAAAGAAGGAACATCTTCAATAGGAGTTTAGCAAAGATTTGGGGGAGGGAAAATCCTTTCAGGAGGGACCCAATTATCATAGACTGTACATTTTATCTGTTCATGAACAAGGAAGGTTTTGCAGTACTTTGCAGGTCTCTTTGTACCCAAGAGGAGCATGAGGAGGCAGAGGCAATGAGCTTTACAACATTAGCAAGCATGTTGCATGAAGCTCCCTCTTCAACATAATGGCAGTCTAGAAAAGAAAAGTCTTCTGCAGAAGACTTTTCTTCCCTAACCTGCCATTATGTTGAAGAGGGAGCTTTATCCAATAGTGCCTCAATATCCTCTTTATTCCCCTCTGCATCCTCTAGGACCAGCATATCAACTCAGGTTGAGAAATGGGACTAGGGGAAGAAGTGGGGTGGTGAGCCCTGGACAAAGATGGCTGTATTAAGGCCGTAATCTATCCTAGAAATCGTGATATAGATGCAGAAAATTCTGCTTTTGTAAGGTAGGCTGCATGTTGCTTGCCTAAAATAGAGCTAGAATCAAGTTCAGAAATCAGTATTACAACCAGGTCCTGCTCTGGTGCAAAGGACGCATCATCACTCTGCTGTGCGGACCTTTGGCAAAGTGAATGTTCAACAGGGATTTTAAATTAGCTCCCTTTCACCTGGTCTCCCCCATGGCTACAAGTGAGAGTACAGCCCTGTGTGATATCCACGATAAAAAGTTTATTAGGTTGTTAAAAACACTTACATAGACATATGCAAATAAAAAGTGTGGGCAACAACAATTGATGGCAAAACTACATTTCCCAGTAATTGTGCACATGCATGGTGACATCATGACTTATGGCCCTGTTCTCGCCTTTTGTCAGAACTGATGTCATCAGGGGCCCAGAAGTGCAGCGAGCCGCCACTCCTAAATACTCCATGATTGTTAAGGGCATAGAGGAACCCAGGAGACCGGCACAACCATTTTTGAATACGTTTGTTGAAGAAACTAATTATAGGTGATAAAAGTATAAACAAAAATATGTTTAATGCCTAAAAACAGACATAAACTGAACAAATGTAAATGGACAGCATCCATTTAGATCTGTCCAAGCAAAAAAGGACATAGTCTTATTCTATTTAGAAAAAAACTGACCTGAATGTACGTGGATGTAGGCAGATGTAAACGATGATCATCCATTTACATCCGCAATCTCATAGAAGTGAATTGCAGCAGTGATTTTTTTTTGTACCTTTTCCTGGTCAAAGCTTTAAATTCAGAAGGACTGTGGCAGGGTCATAAGTTAAGGAAATGCCTGTGAGCTGGTTGATTGTTTTCGGAACCTGCTGCCAGAATGGGAGCAACCGTGGACTGTCCCAAAAAGATATGCAATAATGTTCTGTTATGTGCATTACATTGTCAGAATTTGTTGCTCTGTGTAAAATAAAAAAAAAGTTTAGTGAGGACGGAGGAGTTCTGTACCATCATGTCAAACTTTTTAAAACACACATTCTGAATGTAAGTCCCACAATGCATTGCTTGAGCCATCATTGGTCAAGATCAGTTTACACCATTTCAACCAATTTTGGTTCATAGTAAAGTTACAGCCCACACAATATAAAGGCTGCTTTCCCAGCAACCTTTTGTCAGTGTGTTGGTGAATTATATGCAAGTCAGGGACAGCTGACATTGGTTTAAGGGAAAGACCAGTCAGCGTAGTGCACTTTAAGTATCATACTATATATAGTACTGCTGTATATTTGCTATTGATGCTTTGTAGTGAATTACACTTTGCATGGCTAGGAAAAATGGAGTACAAACCCACCTTCAGTACATTCACTGCAATTTAAACTGACCCAACAGTCTTTTTTAGGACTTTTTTTATCAGCTGCAAGTTCTGTTGCTTTGTACTTGCCGTTTCCACATTTAATTTACTTATTTATTTTGGGGCTTCTTAGCTTTTTGTTAATAGTAGCTAGTTCAGGTTTGTTTTTTTCCACATAAGCCAAAAAAAGGGGGGGGGGGGTAGTGTTTTTGGTGGCTGTTTGGGGTTATTTTTTTCCTTTTAGTTGAATTTCATTTATTTATTTTTATTTTATTTTGGTTTTATTTTTCTAGGGCCAAAGGTATATATTATACAAACACACTGATTAATCATAACATTATGATCAATGACAGGTAAAGCTAATAACATTGATTATCTTTGCAAGTGAACATGTTGTTGCTGAAGTTGATGTATTGAAAGCAACATATTTGGCAACTGTAAGTATTTGAGTGACTTTGACATAGTCTAAACTGTAATGGCTAGATGACTAGGTTAGAGCATCTCCAAGACTGCAGCAAATGTGGGAGTTCCCAGTCTGCAGTGGTCAAGGGAGGGAAATCGGTGACACTATCACTGACAGCAAAGGCTCATTGTTGCATGTGGGGAGCGAAGGCAGGCCTGTGTAGTCCAAACCTATAGAAGAGCTATTGTAGATCAAATTGCTGAAAAGTTCAACCTGGATCTGATAGAAAGGTGTCAGAACACACCGCGCGTCTGTATGTTGTGTATAGGGCTGCTTAGCCTCAGACCGCTTAGGGTGTCCATGCTGACCCATGTTCACAGCCATAAGTGCCAACAATGGACACATGAGCATCCAAACTGAACCATGGATCAATAGAAGAAGGTGGTATGGTCTGATAAATCACATCTTTTTCATCATGTGGATGGCTGGGTTCATGTGTGTCACTGAACGACCACAACATACAGGGATATACAATGTAATACTCACATATAATCACACACATAGGTTGGACTTGATGGACTCGTGTCTTTTTTCAACCTCACCTACTATGTAACTATGTAACTGTAATGCCCTGTACACACGGTCGTACTTTCCGACAGAATATGTGCGATCGGAGCTTGTTGTCGGAAATTCTGTGTGTGGGCTCCATCGGACTTTTTCCATCGGAATTTCCGACACACAAAGTTTGAGAGCAGGCTATAAAATTTTCCAACAACAAAATCCGTTTGCGTAAATTCCGACCGTGTGTGGACAATTCCGACGCACAAAGTGCCACATATGCTCAGAATAAATTAAGAGACAAAAGCTATTGGCTACTGCCCCGTTTATAGTCCCAACTTAGGGGTTTTACGTCAGTGCGTTCAGAATGATCGGATTTTCCGACAGCTTTGTGCAACCGTGTGTATGCAAGACAAGTTTGACCCAACATCCGTCGGAAAAAATCCATGGATTTTGTTGTCAGAATGTCCGATCAATGTCTGATTGTGTGTACAGGGCATAAGGGTTAAATCTGCTTAGACCAGTGAAATTCTTTCAGAGCTCCGGAAGCATCCAATGCACAAGACAAGATAGCCATTTGAATGAATGTTTGCTTTTAATGGTAAGGATTGTACTATGTAACTTACCCGGGGAAGAGATGGCACCAGGATGCAGTATGCAGGAAGAAGGCACATGATGTAAAACAAAATGTGATTCATCAGACCAGGCCATCTTCTTCCACTGGTGGGGCTTCTTGAGGTAGAGATTGGGTAACATCAAGTACATGCAGACCAGGAGGTAAACAGACAGCCTGTATGTATGCCAGATGCCAATGCTAATACTGAGCACTGTATTAAAATGTTTTATCTCTTATGTGCACAGGGTTTGAGTGCACTATTGAATGTGAGTTTAGTGTATGTCTATTAGCAATTGATTTTAGAGGAAGCTTAGAGGAATTAAAGGTTCTGCTATTGGTGGCAGATACCACAGCATAACTTCAGAGTTGTAGTGGTGTCCATGCCTCAAGGGGTAAAGGCTGTTTTGGAGGCAAAGGGGGAATTACTTGATATTAAATGGGTGGTCAGAAAAGTTATTCCTGATTGGTGTATCTTGTATATGGTTCCATATTTTTTATTACTTTTCAGCCATATTCTTGCTCTAAGACCATACACTTATATTACTCATGTATATCTTTTACGTGCAATAATTTATTTTCTACTTTTAATTACCCACTTTTAACCTCGTAGCCTAGGATTTATATATTCTGTATTGTCTGTATCTGTTATATGCACCTGTTATGGCTTTATTTAGACTATACCAGAAGCTGAAGGGTTAATTTGGGCTTTTTCAGCACAACATTGAATGATTACTGCCTGCATTCATACAGGGTGTATTGATTTACCCATGGTAATTTTATCTGTAAGCCAAATATTAATTTTTTATATACCAGCTTTGTATATCTTGCACCAGGCCTTCACACCTAAAGCAGCAATTCTGAGAGCCTGGAGAGATCTCTAAAGCCATGTACACACGGGAGGATTTTCCGACCGGACTGGTCCGACAGAACGAATCCGTCGGACAATCCGACCATGTGTGGGCTTCATCGGACATCGGACCTTCAGCGGACCTTTTCTGTTGAAAATTAGACGAACTTTAGATTTGGAATATGTTTCAAATCTTTCCGCCGAAACTCCGCCGGACCCAGTTCCTATTGAGAAATCCGCTCGTCTGTATGCTAGTCCGATGGACAAAAAAAGGACGCAAGGGCAGCTATTGGCTACTGGCAATGAACTTCCTTATTCTAGTCCCTTCATACGTCATCACATTCAAACCAACGGACTTTCAAATTGACTTTAGTCTGTTTGTGTGTGGGCAAGTCCGGTTGTTCAAAAGTCCATCGTAACTCCGCTCGTGTGTACGCGGCATTAGAGTAGTGGCGGCTGAGTGTTCCAGCTAGGGGGAGGCAGCAAACAAACCCCCCAACCCCCGAGGCGGCATACAATACACCTGATCACCCCTCCCCTCCATGTGTGGTACTCACGTGGTGATGCAGAGAGATCGCTCTGATCAGGACAGCCATCTCCCAGCACTCTCCGTACATCCTACCCACATCTGTTACCGGCCAATATGATAGTTTCTCCTCTCGGCCAATTGGCTCAATCCACTTCCTGATTGGCCAGGAGGGGAATCAGGAAGACAATAGCGAATATTAATTCGCTAGTGTACTATGCCCCCAAGCCCACCCTTTTTTTGAAGCCTATTAGAGCCTCAGGCTCTAGTCATGTGCTTCAAAAAAAGAAAAAAAAACATTGAAATCCATGTGTCCGACATCCGGCATGTAGATTAGGGGCCGGACACATGGATTAGGGGGTCAGCACCCCTGCACCCCCCATGGAGCGGCCGCCACTGTCTAAGCGGAAAACAGACAAACAGAGCAAAGTGTGCACAGTGTGTGGTTGGTCTCATGCATTACAGTCATTGGTGCATCTGCAGCTGGGAGGAGGGGGTAACCAGGATCCCAAGATGGAGCTGCTGCTGTAAGGAGTGGAGTGTGGTAGCTGGGGTGACCAGACAGCCTCAGAAAGCAGCACATATGGATTGATGGAGCACAGGTGAGGACAGAAAGTGATGTCTGGGGTGTCAACATGTTTCAAAGCAGGCGCCTCTTTTTGAAGCCAGGAAGTGGATGCAAATGGGAGCTGTATTTATAGTCTATGGAATATGCAGCATGGGACTACAAGGCTCAGCTAGCATAGTGACAAATGCAATGGGGACACAAAATAAGTGTAAAAACTGACAGTGTCAAAACTAACCACACTAAATTGGTTGAACTAAATAGACTTAGTGTGAAGAAATTGTGCTCTGCTGTGAGAGCCATGATTGGCCAAAGGCACACTGCCTTTGGCCAATCATGGCTCAGGGGGCTAAGTCCACGTCCCACACTATGTAAGGCTGCTTACATAGTGGCCTTACATAGTGTAATTAATGAGAGCAGCAAAATTACATTTCTAAAGGAAAAAATGTCATTTAAAACTGCTTGCGGCTGTAATGTATTGCTGGGTCCCAGCAATATACATAAAAAGTCCCCTCCCCCAGTCCATTACCAGTCCCTTTTGGTCTGGTATAGATATTAAGGGGAACCCCATACCAAAATGTTTAAAAAAATGTCATGGGGGTTCCCCCTAAAATCCATACCAGGCCCTTCAGGTCTGGATTTTAAGGGGAACCCTGCGCCAAAATAAAAAAATGCGTTGGGTTTCCCCCAAAAATCCATACCAGACGAGAGAGCGCCCCCCCTCCTGAACCATACCAGGCCACATGCCCTCAACATGGGCAGGGTACTTTGGGGCCCCCCAAAACACCTTGTCCCCATTTTGATGGTGACAAGGGCCTCTTCCTCACAACCCTTGTCCGGTGGTTGTGGGGGTCTGCTGGCGAGGGGCTTTAACAAGGGGGCCCCCAGATCCTGCCCCCCCATGTGAATGGGTATCGGGTACATTGTACCCCTACACATTCACCCAAAAAAGTATCCAAAAAGTAATGACAGGTGTCCCGTGATGTCCATCCATCTTCAATCACAGCGTCCGATGGTCCAGAGAAAAAAAACGTAAAAACTCTGCATCCATGGGAGGCGTCACGCCAACTGCAGCCTTTTCGCAAAGATAGTTGTTATACATCTGAGGGTGGGGCCACCCGGTGATGTAAACGGGTGACCCTGCCCCTTCTAACGTCACGGGCCCCGCCCTTGCCTATATAACAGCTGTCAAAGCAAAAACACAGGAGTCACGGGGCAGCCCTTTTTTTTTTTCTCTGGACCATCAGACGATGTGAATGAAGATGGGTGGACATCGCGGGACACTTTTTTTAATTTTATTTTTTAATAAAGGTATTGTTAATAATTGTCTCCTGTCATTTTCACTTTTTTGACACTTTTTTTTGGTAAATGAGTTGGTGTACAATGTACCCAATACCCATTCACATGGGGGGGCAGGATCTGGGGGCACCCTTGTTAAAGGGGGGTTCCAGATTCAGATAATCCTCCCGCCCGCAGACCCACACAACCACCGGGCAAGGGTTGTGGGAAAGAGGCCCTTGTCCCAATCAACATGGGGACAAGTTGTTTTGAGGGGGGGACACCAAAGCACCCGTCCCCATGTTGAGGGTATGTGGCCTGGTACAGTTCAAGAGGGGGACCGCTCTCGTCCCCCCCCTTTTCCTGTGGTCTGCCAGGTGGCGTGCTTGGATAAGGGTCTGGTATAGATTTTGGGGGGGACCCCCCGCCATTTTTTTATTTTGGCATGGGGTTCCCCTTAAAATCCATACCAGACCTGAAGGGCCCGGTATGGATTTTGGGGGGGCCCACAACATTTTTTTTAAATTTTGGCATGGGGTTCCCCTTAATATTCATACCAGACCTGAAGGGCCTGTTAATGGACTGGGGGGGACTCACACCATTTTTTTCAATGATTTTTATTTATATTGCCGGGATCCGACAATACATTACAGCCGCGAGCAGTTTTAAATAACATTTTTTCCTTTAGAAATGTAATTTTGCTGTGGTAATGTTATGAACATGGGAAAGATGCGCTACTTTACAGGCAGACTAAGTAGACCTCCAGGCATGATATTTAAAGGAATATTTCATTTTTATTGTTTCACCTTAAGCATTATTAAAATCACTGCTGCTGAAAAAAAGACGTTTTTAAAACTTCTTTTTGCATTGATACATGTCCCCTGGGGCAGGACCCAGGTCCCCAAACACTTTTTATGACAATAACTTGCATATAAGCCTTTAAAATGAGCACTTTTGATTTTTCACTTTTGTGTCCCATAGACTTTAACCGCTTGCCGACCGGCGCACGCCGATGTACGTCGGCAGAGCGGCACGGCTGGGCAAATGGACGTACCTGTACGTCCATTTGAATTTCCCGCCGTGCCCGTGCGTGCGTGCGCACCGCCGGCCGGGAGCTCCGTGAGTCGGGTCGCAGGTCCCGCGGACTCGATCGCCGCGGGGATACCCGCGATCGCCTCACGGAGTGGCTGAACGGGGAGATGCCGTTGTAAACAGCATCTCCCCGTTCTGCCTAGTGACAAGTGTCACTCGATCTCTCCTCCCTGTCATCGGAGCAGAGATCAGTGACGTCACCCACACAGCCCATCCCCCTACAGTTAGTAATCACTCCCTAGGACACACTTAACCCCCGCCCCCTAGTGGTTAACCCCTTCACTGCCAGTGTCATTTACACAGTAATCAGTGCATTTTTAATCGCACTGATCGCTGTATAAATGACAATGGTCCCAAAAATGTGTCAAAAATGTCCGACATGTCCGCCATAACGTCGCAGTCACAATAAAAATCGCTGATCGCCGCCATTACTAGTAAAAAAAAAATTATTAATAAAAATGCCATAAAACTATCCCCCATTTAGTAAACACTATAACGTTTGCGCAAACCAATTAATAAACGCTTATTGCGATTTTTTTTACCAAAAATATGTAGAAGAATACGATCGGCCTAAACTGAAGAAAAAAAATGGTTTTTTTGTATATATTTGGGGGATATTTATTATAGCAAAATGTAAAAAATAATGCGTTTTTTTCAAAATTGTCTCTCTTATTTTGTTTATAGCGCAAAAAATAAAAATCGCAGAGGCGATCAAATACCACCAAAAGAAAGCTCTATTTGTGGGAAAAAAAGGACGTCAATTTTGTTTGGGAGCCACGTCGCACGACCGCGCATATGTCAGTTAAAGCGACGCAGTGCCGAATCGCAAAAAACGCTCTGGTCAGGAAGGGGGTAAATCCTTCCGGGGCTGAAGTGGTTAAAGGTGTTCGCACAAATTTTTTGCCTGTTCTCATGTTCTGCTGCGAACCGAATCGGGGGTGTTCGGCTCATCCCTAGTCTTCAGGTCCAGGCCAATGATTTTTGGCCTGGATCTGCTAATCGGTTCGGATCAGTTCTGAAAGGCACAGGAAATAACGGTCTCTTTCCTCCTGTCCCTTTCGGATCCAGCATGAGAAGAGATAACATCTACTCTGAGTACAAAACACTACACCGACACCAGATTAGGTAGAGAGGCACATATAACCCCTTGATTGCCCCCCCTCCCCTCCCAGTTAACCCTTTCACAGTGTCATTAGGTACAGTGTACAGATAGTACATTAGCAGCAGTCCCAGATAGCATCAGCGTACCTGCCACATATTCCCCAATAAAGTTGTAACCCCCTGATTGCCCCCCAGTTAACCCTTTTACTGCCCTGTCACAGTATCATTAGTACAGTGTACACTAATACAGTGATCTTTTTTCCGATCACTGTATTAGTGTCACAGGTGACGCCAGATAGAGTTAGCGTTAGTTAGCGTCAATCCAAGATAGCATCAGATTGCCCACCACATATTCACTAATACATTTTAAGATAAATAAAGCAGTGCAGCGCTATACCCAGAAGTTCAAATATTACTAATAAAAGTCCCTTTAAATTTAAATCCAAAAGTTGATAGAGAAAAGGTCTCCTCTGTAGTGGTCTAAGTGCTCATGACAATCCATGCAGTGCTATACATCCGTGATTCCACCACCAGCTAGCCAAACCGCTCACCTCAGCATATGGACCCCTGAGCTATAGACAAAAATTCAAACAATCGAGAACGAAGCTCTTATGTCTTCTCGTAAGGTCGGATGTTCCGAAAGCCCACTGTACGGACTTCAAAGCGTCCTCATGACTGATAATTGTGTACAGTGAGCTAACATCCGCTGTTATTAAAAAACAAGAAGACAAATCAGGTAAGGCTTCAATGATCTGAATGATATGTTTGGTATCTTTCAAAAAGGATTGGGTTTTAGAAACCATGGGTTGTAGAAAAAAGTCAATGTATTGACCCAGTCTCGACGAGACTGAGTCGATCCCATTGACTATTGGTCAGCCAGGTGGGTTGGTACTGCTCTTATGTATTTTTGGCAAAAAGTATATTGGAGTGCGGCATGCAGATGGATCCAAATATGATGCTTCTTTGGCATTCAGTACTCCAATATGCTTCCCTCTTTCTATCAATGAATGTAATTCCTCCTTAAACTCGAACATGGGATCCTTCGTAAGTTTAACGTACGTATTGTAATCACTTAACAGGTTCTCCATTTCGTTATTATAATAAGCCTTGCTGAGTACCACCAAACCTCCTCCCTTATCCGCCGGACGTAACACTAAATCCTTCCGTTCTATTAGTGATTGAACACCCTTCTTGATATATACTGGATCGTTCACTTTCCGGATCTTAAGTGATTCAAGATCCTTAGCAATCATGTTTCTAAAAACATCAACATGCTTAGTGTCCAGATTGGGGGGATTAAAAACTGATTTATTACGGAGGGTGGAATGTTTACCCAATGTTTTAGCATTATTAGATTCAGTCCGGACAGTAGTATTAGAAAAATGGTATTTCTTTACATTTAGATTTCTGATGAATTTTTGCAGACTAATGTATGTCTGAAATTTATTTAAATTACGGGTAGGGGCGTATTTAAGACCTCTATCTAAAACCCTAATCTCGTCCTCATTGAGAGGCGAGCCACTAAGGTTATAGATTCCTGCTCCTAATGGGGTTTTACTCTTTTGAGTTCCCCTGCCTCCTCTCCTTCCTCTGTTATTTTTCTTTTTCTGTCGAGGGTGGCCAGGGGAGGCGCCACACTCAACCCTCCCCCCGGATTGGGAGGGACCGAAGGAGCCCCCCTCCCTGTCCCCCTTGGGGTCCTGTAAAAATCCCCCCCTCTCCGAGGTCCAGGATTCTGAAGTGGGGTGAACCGATTTTGAATGGATATAGGATTCCCACGAGGAAGGGGGAACCTACCTCCAATAGGATAAGGGTTGGTGGATCTAGATGTATTCTGATATTCATTCTGATACTGCCCAGAACTCATCCTCCCATATTGGCCAGTACCCTTAGGGTCTCCTCCAGGATAATGACCACCTGAATAATAGTTGGGACCTTTATGGGGTTCTTCATTGACATAAGGAGGATTCCATGGGTATTGTCTGGATGGTGAATCGTAGAAGACATCCCTACGACCCCAACTTTTTTTATTGTTTTTACCTCTCTTATTAGAGATGACTTTATACTGATTACTATCTTGGGGTGTCCCCATATCAGCATAGTCTATATGCTCATATGGAGAACCCGGCTCACCAGTAGGGGTAGGTAGGGGTGTATTAGGGTACTCAATGGCAGGGGGACCAGGGTGTGATGTAATATTACACCCGTGCCTAGACTTAATCTGCCATTTGTACACATTCCCTCTCCCGAAGTCCTCCAAATCTCTTATAAATTTTTTCTTCTTTTTATTTTGTGTTTCAAAGTCCCATTTCTGGAGCCTATTCTTTAACTCAGCTGACAGTCAAAGGAATTCTTCTGATTCTTTGTGTGACTCCATGGAACTCTTAAGTTCCGTAATCTGGGTTTCCAGCAGCGTCATTTTGCATCGTTTACGTGACAGCAAAAATCCAACCAATTCAAGTCCTTTGCTGGTGAAAAAATTCCCCCATTCTTTCAATGAATCATCATCCATAAGGCCGTCATTGGGAGGCACTTCCCATTTGAGACGCCTGGGAATCAGTTTCTCGGCTAAATATTGTTCAAATGAGACTATGTCCCACCATGATTTTACTTTTTTCTCAAACAAGTGTCCGAGCTTCCTGAAACCCAGGGCTAATTCGTTAGCCTCTTGAGTGTTCTGTTTTTTTGAAAAAATCTCCCCTAGTTTAATCTCTCTTTTTTCCAAATAGTGAAAAATATCCATGATTAATGCTGCTAGACTGTGATATGTTTGTAAGGATCAATTATAAATAAAATAAAGTCAGCGCAAAAAATCCAATATTTAAAAATACAAGCAGCTGAACACTGAAGGTAAACATAAAAAACCTCAAAGTACATAGGATAAATAAAGCAGTGCAGTGCTATACCCAGAAGTGCAAATATTACTAATAAAAGTTCCTTTAAATTTAAATCCAAAAGTTGATAGAGAAAAGGTCTCCTCTGTAGTGGTCTAAGTGCTCATGACAGTCCATGCAGTGCTATACATCCGTGATTCCACCACCAGCTAGCCAAACCGCTCACCTCAGCATATGGACCCCTGAGCTAACAGATGGGTCACAACAGCATTTACCACTCTCAGTGGATAAAGATTGAGACTTGCATGGGCAGATGGTCACACGATATAAAGGCAGCACCCAGTAATTGATGATCATGTTCACATGCAATAAAAATAAGAGTACATAGTGCACACTGTGTGGCTAAGAAGATCACATTTATTAAAAGTCAAGTACTCACATACACAGCACTACACCCTAGTGCTGGGATAAAGGTAAAATGGCATCAAAGGATAACGTCAAGTAGTAATGGTGGCTGCAGTGATGTCCAAGGAACTCCCGCACGCGTATCGTCCACATCCGGACTTCATCAGCGGTAGTGGAGTCCAAGACATCAGATCTATATATATAGAGCCCCAATAACTGTTTCCTGTGTGATAAAAAAAACCTCCCACGGGCACCATCCAATCAGCTCCGGCCACTATGGGGTCAAGGGGATTACTTCCTGCCCAAGCTTATAGGTCACTATAGCAACCAAGGCATTTTAACCCTTTGATTGCCAGTTACACTAACACACACACACACACACGTTATACACCCCCATTACTAGTATAGTGTCTGAACAGATCAATATCTTTAATCAGATCAGAACTATACTAGCCTCCCCAATAGTATAGTGTCCCCAAAAATGCAGCATTAGCAGGATCAGCTCCAACACCTGCCAGCCCCTGCATTTAGTGCCCCCCCCCCCCCCCCAACAAGTGCAGTGTCAGTAGATCACTGTCACTTTTGATACACGCAAAACCACAGCCTTAGCAAGAACAGGCCTGATCTCTGCTAGCACTAGCAGGTACATTTTTTTGTAGCGGTTCAAGCAGGCCCTGACAGCCAGATGCTTTTTTTTTTCTGTGAGTCGCACTAGGTACCTATAAATTTAGTGGCTAAAATGTCCAACGAAAGGTACACTAGTGAAGAGGCCTACAGGATTCTGAGCATGACAGAGCGATGGGGAAGCCTCACTGTCAGAATTAGGCTCTGAATACAAACCTGTAGAGAGCAGTGGCACCCTGACAGATAGGTCAGACGATGGAGTAGTGGTCCCTGCTAAGGTCAGGTTTACCTGATGATTCTCTTTGCAGCTGAGTGCCAGTATTAGTGCCGCTCTACCTTTTGGTGAACTGGTGAGCACCAGCAGCCTACTACAACCTGGTTTTAGACACACCAGCACTGCAGTAACACTTGGTGATGTGGCGAGTCCCATAAGTGTAGTTTAAGCTGGTGCGGTGGATAGCAAAAGTAGTGTCCTGCAGCCACCAAGAATTCAAACGCAGGCTCATAGAGCCCATAGTGTCCTTCCTGATGCGCTTGCAAGTCTTGATTGGCAGCCCACAGATTCTGCAGCGCCCGTACTTTCCCCATTCACTGGCCAACGCAGAAATTAGGTGAAAACGGCAAATTTAACTCCCCTTGGTCTGTACGAATCAATTGTGGACCAAAGCAATTTATATGCCGAGAAATTTATCACTGCAAATGTCTGTCTCTACAGTGTGTTCATCACCTCCAGCTACAGGCCTCACAGTCCAGTCTGTGTCTCTGCAGTGTATTTATCACCCCCAGCTACAGGCCTCACAGTCCAGTCTGTGTCTCTGCAGTGTGTATTACCTCCAGCTACAGATGGTGGCGCGGTAAGACGTAGCGGCTACTCCTGGTCCGAAAGACGGAGCTTTTATGTCTTTTAATGTTGTCTCTCTGTCTTCAAATAGTCTTACCACAAAGTCATCTGGAAACTACTTTAAAACATAACTAGGATTGCCAAATTCTTTTGGATATCGGCAGTATACACAAACATCAACTTTCACCGGTGGCTATCGAGAAGCTGCAAGACCTGTTTGCTGAAACCTGACCCCGAGACCGCGGTCTCGCCTACTGAAGCTTTTCATGTGACAACACTGAAGAAATGACACTTTGCTTCAATGTAAAGTTGTGAGTGTACAGCTTGTATAACTTTGAAGGAACGCAATTCAGCTGCAGCACTGATCCGTTTATTCTGACAGCAACAGGGTGTGCTTTCAGAATACATAAATCAGTGACTGCAGTTAAAAAAAAAAAAGAACGTATATGCTGAAGCATGGGGGCTGGGGTGGATCGCCCCTATGCTTCGGTATATATATATTTTTTTATTTGTTTTGGCAGAAATGTCTTCATTCACATTGATCGATATGAATGGAGGAATCACAGGCTGCAAGAAAAAAAAGAACATTACAATATATGCCCAACAAGGACCAGCAACGTACTGGTACGTCACTGGACTTTGAGTGGTTATACCGGGATGATGCCTGCAGATTCAGGCATCATCTTGGTATTGTTTTTTTTCAGCCGGCGGTCGGCTTTCATGTTAAAGCAATCATAGTGGCTAATTAGTGGCTTTTTCAAAGCAGTGGGAGGAGATGCCTCCCGCTGCCTTCTACGGTTTTCTCTGGCTCTCCTGACCCACCGGGGAACCCAAGAATGCAGCCGGCGATTCTGCCAGCTGACCATAGAGCTGATCAGAGACCAGAACAGCTCTAATTATCTCTATGGCCTAAGAAACCGGAAGCTAAGAGCATTTCGCTAGATATAAACAGTGCCATTTTAAAATTGGGAAAACATCTGATCACACCAATCTTGGTGTGGTCAGATGCTTTAAGGGCAGAGGAGAGAACTAGAGTCTAATAGACCCCAAATATTTCCAAAAAGAGTACCTTCGCTACCTATTGCTATCACAGGGGATATTTACATTCCCAGTGATTACAATAAAAGTGATACAAAAAATGAAAGGGACAGTGTAAAAATAAAATAAAAAATAAAAATAAATAATAATTTAAAAAAATTAAAGCACCTGTGCTCACACACAAAGGCAAGCATCGGTCTTGTGTCATATGTAAACAGCAATTGCACAATGCATGTGAGGTATCACCACGAACATCAAATTGAGGGCAGTAATTCTAGCACTACACTCCTCTGAAAATCTAAAGTGGTAACCTGTAAAGGCTTTTAAAAATGTACATAGTTTGTCTCTGCTGCATGTCGTGTTTGGTATCTATTTAGTCAGGCGTAAGATCATCTTTTATATATTATCAAACAATTGGGCAATATATTGTGTTTTTGTGCAATAAAATAAAAAAAGTGTTTTTTTTTCCAAACAAATTGCGTTTGGAAAATTGCTGCGCACATACTTTGTTACAATAAAAATTGCAATTTCCACAATTTTATTCTGTAGGGCCTCTGCTTTAAAAAATATATATATAATGTTTGGGGGTTCAAAGTTATTTTTTAGCAAAAAAAAATATTTTTTCATGTAAACAAAAATTGTCAGAAAAGGCTTGGTCTTCAAGTGGGTGAGTGGGTGATGTGTGGCATAAGCTTCTAATGTTATATAATGGCAAGACAGTTCAAACCCCCCCCCACCCCCAAATTGATCCCTTTTTTGGAAAGTAGACACCACAAGGTATTTGTTGAGAGGCATGTGGAGTCCATGGAATATTAAATTTTTGCCACGTGTTTACACAAAGTTGTCACTTAAATGATATATTGCTCACACATGTCATGGGTATATGTGGAATTACAACACCAAATCACATTATGCTACTTATTCTGAGTATAGGGATACCACATGTGAGAGACTTTTTGGCAGTCTAGCTGTGTACAGGACCCCAAAATCCAATAAGCACCTTCAGGCTTTTAAAGGCTGTTATTTCCTCATTACACTTCCAGCCTACAGTGAGGGAAAAAAGTATTTGATTCCTGCTGATTTTATACATTTGCCCACTGGCAAAGAAATGATCAGTCTATAATTTTAATGGTAGGTTTATTTTACCAGTGAGAGACCGAATAACAAAAAAATGCAGAAAAACACATTTCAAAAAAGTTATAAATTGATTTGCATTTTAATGAGTGAAATAAGTATTTGACCTCTTTGCAAAACATGACTTAGTACTTGGTGGCAAAACCCTTGTTGGAAATCACAGAGGTCAGACGTTTCTTGTAATTGGCCACCAGGTTTGTACACATCTCAGGAGGGATTTTTTCCCACTCCTCTTTGCAGAGCCTCACTAAGTCATTCAGATTTCGAAGCTTGGACATTTGGTAACTCGAACCTTCAGCTACCTCTACATATTTTTTATGGGATTAAGGTCTTGAGAATGGCTAGGCCACTCCAGGACCTTAATGTGCTTCTTTTTGAGTCACTCTTTTGTTGCCATGGCCGTGTGTTTTGGGTCATTGTCATGCTGGAATATCCATCCACAATCCATTTGTAATGCCCTGGCTGAGAGAAGGAAGTTCTCACCCAAGATTTGATGGTACATGGCCCCGTCCATCGTCCCTTTGATACGGTGAAGTTATCCTGTCCCCTTAGCAGAAAAACACCCCCAAAAAAGAATAATGTTTCTACCTCCATGTTTGATGGTGGAAAAGGTGTTCTTGGGGTCATAAGCAGCATTCATCCTCCTCCTCCAAACACAGCAAGTTGAGTTGAAGCCAAAGAGCTTGATTTTGGTCTTAGCTGACCACAACACTTTCACCCAGTCCTCCTCTGAATCATGGGATGTTCATTAGCCTGTACATGTGCTTTCTTGAGCAGGGGGACCTTGTGGGCACTGCAGAATTTCAGTCCTTCACGGCGTAGTGTGTTACCAATCGTTTTCTTGGTGGCTATGGTCCCAACTGCCTTGAGATCATTGATAAGATTCTCTGTGTAGTTCTGGGGATTCCTCACCGTTCTCATGATCATTGACACTCCACGAGGAGAGATCTTGCATGGAGCCCCAGGCTGAGGGAGATTGACAGTTATTTTGTGTTTCTTCCATTTGCGAATAATTGCACCAATGTTGTCACCCTCTCACTAAGCTGCTTGACAATGGCCTTGTAGCCCATTCCAGCCTTATGTAGGTCTACAATCTTGTCCCTGACATCCTTGAACAGCTCTTTGGTCTTGGCCATGGTGGAGAGATTGGAATCTGATTGATTGCTTCTGTGGACAGGTGTCTTTTATACAGGTAACAAGCTGAGATTGGGAGCACTCCCTTTAAGAGAGTGCTCCTAATCTCAGCTCATTACCTGTATAGAAGACACCTGTCCACAGAAGCAATCAATCAGATTCCAATCTCTCCACCATGGCCAAGACCAAATATTGGTGCAATTATTTGCAAATGGAAGCCAGAAATCTTGCTGATTGATAGGGGATGAAATACTTATTTCACTCATTAAAATGCAAATAAATTCATAACTTTTATTAAATGCATTTTTCTGGATATGTTTTTTGTTATACTGTCTCTTGCTGTTAAAATAACCCTACCATTAAAATGATAGACTGATCATTTCTTTGTCAGTGGGCAAACATACAAAATCAGCAGGGGATCAAATACTTTTTTCCCTCACTGTACCTGTCACAGTTTCGGAGGCCCTGAAGTGCCAAGATAGCACAATCCCCCCAAATGACCCCTTTTCAGAAAGTAGACAACCCAAGCTATTTACTGAGAGGCATGTTGAGCCCATGGAATATTTTTTGTTTTGCCATAAGTTTCTGGAAAATGACAAAAGGAAAAATGTTTTTTGGTTTTACACAAAGTTGTCACTTAAATGATATGGGGATCCATGTCATCTACTGGTGTTGGACCACTGTCTTTTATCAAGTCCAAAGTCAGCACAGCCCTCTACTAAGAAAATCTAGAGCACGTCATGCTTCCCTCTGCTGACCAGCTTTATGGAGAAGCTGACCTGGCACCTTCCCACACTGCCAAAAGTATCAATACCTGGATTAATGATCATGGTATCACTGTGCTTGATTGGCCAGCAAACTCACCTGGCCTAAACCCCATAGAGAATCTGTGGGGTATTGTCAAGAGGAAGATGAGAGACACCAGACCCAACAAAGCAGACAAGCTGAAGACCTTTATCAAAGAAACCTGGGCTTCCATAACACTTCAGCAGTGCCACAGGCTGATCGCCTCCATGCCGCGCGCATTGATGCAGTAATTCATGCA
Organism: Aquarana catesbeiana; assembly: GCF_042186555.1. Taxonomy (NCBI): domain Eukaryota; kingdom Metazoa; phylum Chordata; class Amphibia; order Anura; family Ranidae; genus Aquarana; species Aquarana catesbeiana. The sequence continues at coordinate 231,804,590 of NC_133327.1, forward strand.
AAAGGAGCCCTGACCAAGTATTGGTATAGTGCATACTATACTGTACATGGACATACTTTTCAGTAAGCCAACATTTCTTTATTAAAAATCTTTTTTTTTTATTGGTCCTTTGTAATATTATAATTTTCTGGGATACTGAATTTTGGGTTTTCACTAGCTGTAATCATCATGATTAAAAAAAAAAAAGAAATACTTGAAATATATCACTCTGTGTGTAATGAATCTATATAAAATATACGTGCTTCACTTTTTGAATTCAATTACTAAAATAAATTAACTTTTTGATGATATTCTAATTTTATGAGATGCACCTGTATACCATAGTTTGTAGACGCTATAACTTTTGCGCAAACCAATCAATATACGCTTATTGTTTTTTGGGTTTTTTTTTACCAAAGACATGCAGCTGAATACATTTTGGCCTAAATGTATGACAAAATTTGAGTTTGTTGGATATTTTTTTTTATACAGAAAAGTCAAAAATATAGTTTTTTCTTTCAAAATTTTCAGTCTTCTTTCGTTTATATCGCAAAAAATAAAAATCCCGGTGGCGATCAAATACCACTAAAAGAAAGCTCTATATATGGGAATAAAGGACACAAATTTTGTTTGGAAACAGCATTGCATGACCGCGCAATTACCAATTAAAGTAGAGCAGTGCCAAATAGCAAAAAATGCTCTGGTCAGGAAGGGGATAAAACCTTCCGGAGGTCAAGTGGTTAATTAAATATGTTTTATAACAGAAAAAATAAAAAAAAATATATATATATATATATATATATATATATATATAATTTATTTTTTTTTCAACATTTTCAGTCTTTTTTACATAATAATAAAAAAAAAAGCAGTGGCGATCAAATACCACCAAGAGAAAGCTCAATTTGTGTGAAAAATATGTTATAAATTTCATTTACATAGCGTTGCATGACCATGCAATTGTCAGGTAAAGTGGCACAGTGCTGAATAGCAAAAAATGGGCCTTGTCATGAAGGGGGTAAACTCTTCCAGAGCTTAAAGCGGGGGTCCACCTATCTATTGTTTTTTTTTTTTTAGTTCATTCACAAACTTTTCTTCTCAGCATTACATACTCACATATTGTGTGTAATATGTCCGCCTGTGTCAGATTTCGTCGGAAAGAATAACTTATATTATTCACTGCAGGCGATTTCCATCTTCATTGTGGGCATTTGAAGCCCACAAGCATTTATTTCCTGGATGTGGTGAATGCTGTGCTCCCAGCATTCACTGCTCGTTCCCGCACATGCTCAGTGGCATCCTGGGAAGCCTGAGACTAGCTCCCAGGAGTCTGGGAGAGGCTAGAAACACGCCTACTCCCACGGGAGGAGAACCAGGAAGTGCAAAGAAGAATAGAAAAATAAAAGGTAATTATGGCGATTTAAATTTTTTTAAACGGCATGTCAGCATCTAGGCAAGGAAGAGAATACATACAGATATTGTTCAAAATTTGTGTGGAACCCCGCTTTAAGTGGTTAAATAATCATATATAAATGAAGCAGGGAATGTGGACAATATAGATAATGCTGATATTAGAAATCTGCTGGAAGGTATAATAAGGTTACAGTCAGGGAGACCTACTTTTATCATATGCAGTTCTTAGCTACACATTTCTTTCAAGGAGATAAACTCATCCTGTCATTCTTTCTGCTAAGGGGAATCAAAACTCTACCAAACAGTCATTGTTCTGTTGTTTAACAGCACAGTTGGTTAGGTGTATTCACTATTAAACAGCTACCTGTTTGACAGCACTCCAGGGATCTTTAGGCTGATAAAGAGTACAGACCACATTAGTCAGATGGTAATAGCCAAGGCTGGACTCCCACAGACTTTGTAATCTGTAAAAATCTCTCTCCCAGCCTTGCTGTCAATGGATAATAGTGGCGAGTTCCCCTCTCTCCTCCTCCCTTGCAGTGCAGCCCAAATGCAGCATTGTCTCCCTGGCAGAATTGTTCCTGCTGACTCCCAGGAGCCAGTTTTTCTCACAGGGCTGCTCCATCCTGCCCTCAAACTTCCTTCCACCCTCAGGCTGATGCTGCTTCACAGCTGTTCAATCCACAGGTCGGGGTCACCACTTACCGCACAGAAACATAAGGTGACAAAGTATTCTCCTTGTGCAGCCTTAAAAACTTTTTTATTAGAAAGATAAAATCCTACTTACAAAGCCACCAGTCTTTCAAGCATTTAAATGGATACACATCCAGGGTTTACCTCTGTTCGAGGCCAGCACCTAAAGACAGATAACCGAATGAGGACATCCCCCTTTCCACATGTTCCCACCAAAAACCCCATTCCTATTTGTAAAAGATCACTTAAAAAAAAGTTTCAATCAAAATCTACATTTAAACCTCTTGGGGCTAGAGTGCTGAGGCAGTATATCTACTCATTGTCCCTTTTATCTAGAGCGTTGATAAAATCTCCTCCCCTCCAATTCAGTATTACTCTTTGCATCACTAAAAACTTCCATTTTTGGGGGTTAGCACCTTGGCAGGCTTTGAAATGTTGTGGTATGGCGTAGTCTGTCTTGTCAGTTAAGATATTTCTAGTATGTTCATCCATGCATTTCACCAGTGTTCTTTTAGTTCTCCCCACATACTGCATACCACAACTACACTCAAGCAGATAGATTACCTGGGTGCTATCACATGTAAGAAAGTCCCTCATTTTGTATTCCTTTTCCATATAATTGTACTTAAAGGAGAACTATAGGCATTTTGGATAGAGTAAGGGAGGGTTATAACCCCTGTCAATTTTTTTTTCGCCATCTGGGTCCCATTGCATAGATTTTCTTTCATTTCCTGTCCCATAGACAAACAGGAATTGAGAGGAAATCCCTGCAAATTAGGGGACCCCCAAAGGCACCAGAACTAGTGTCTCCATTGGAAGATTTCCCCTTTATTTTTCTGGGGAAAACCCAAAATTTGGGATTTTCTTTTCATTTCACTTTCAATAATAATGGTAAAAAAGACAAATAGAGAGGGTGAATCTCCTTAACGGGAGCCACATACAGCAATAAAAACTGACAAGTGTTCTAATCCCTCCACACTCTATCCAAAACAAACAAAAAAGTTTTGCTTTTTGTTATACTTTAAAGGTTTTGATGGACCTCCTGTTATCTCTAGTGTGTCTGTAGGCATAACACCTATGACACCTTCTAAAGCTCTTATCACCAGTTGAACATATTCTCAAAGTGGGCTTTTTATCCTGAATATAACTCGCTAATAGATCCGTCAAGGTGGGGGCCTTAGTAAAGACCCCTTTGGGTCTTGGTTGTAATATCGTTCTGAATACCGCATCCTTCCTAAGCAGGGGCCAATATTGCTTAACTGCTGTCATATTACAATAGGCCAAACGGGAGCTCTCTCATTCTGGGTAGACACCATATGACTGCCTCCCATGATCGGGCAGCTCTACGATGCGATCTGTCATCTGATGACAGATCAGTGTACTGGGCCACTGCCAGTACCATGTGATTGCTGTGACCAACCACGGTAGATTACATAACAATTGTACACATTGGATTGCTTCCATTCATTGCGTACTATTGTGTTGATCTCATTTATTGGTTACAGTAATCACATGGTACAGACACGGCCAATCAATTTTCTTGACTTGAGCATCAGGTTTATTGAGGGTAGGATTGAAATAGCAGTATACCAGAAAGCGACTAACTGTAATGGGTTTGTCCCAGTGCATAATTGCCATCATTGTCCCTGGTTTGGGGCAATCCCTAAAGGACAATTTCTGAGGTATAGGAGGAACTGTTCAAATATGATCACTTATCAAAAACTGACAGAAGTGTTGAAAATAAAGTTTCTGGAAAGAAAAAAAAAAGATAAAGCCGAGATAGTGGAAATAGCATATCGAGACACGTTGGAGGTAGACAGAAAAATCCTTTTGTTGTGACAAAGGGGAGTGGACGAAGGATGAGGAATCCCCTGCCTGTAGTCTACCCTATTGTGAAAGCAAGGGGACAGTTATGAAGATTATTAGGCAATATTGGCCCCTGCTTATCAAAGATCCTGTACTCAGGACGATATTACTCCCCAGTACCCAAAGTGGTCTTTACCAAGGGCCCCATCTTGAAGGATCTGTTAGTGAGCGAGTTATATTCAGGATAAAAAGCCCCCTTTGAGAACATTTTTGACTGGTAATAAGGGATTTAGAAGGTGCGTAGGAGTTATGCCTGCAGACACACTAGGGACGATAGGAGGCTCATCAATACCTTTAAGTCCAATTATACAGGAAAGGAATACAAGATAAGGGAATTTCTTACACGTGATAGCATCCAGGTAGTCTGCCTGCTTGAGTGTGGTTGTGGTATGCAGTATGTGGGAAGAACTAAAAGAACACCAGCAAAACATTTGGAAGAGCATACTAGAAATATCTTAAATGGCAAGACAGACCACAGCGTACCACAACATTTCAAAGCCTGCCAAGGTGCCAACACCCAAAAATTGAAGTTTTTAGTGATACTGAAATAGGGGAGGTGGTTTGATCACCACACTAGATCAAGGAGAGGAGAGGGAGGGAGAGTGGATATACTGCCTCAAAACTCTAGCCACAATAGGTTTAAATTTAGATTTTAATTGCCACTTTTTTTTACACTGATCTTTTACAAATAGGAGTGTGGTCTTTGGTGGGAGTGTGTGTACAGGGAACATCTACAGTCAGTTATCTGTCTTTGGGTGCCAGCCATGGACAGGAGTATATACTGGATATCCAGAGATTTGATTCAACTTATGCCACATACACATGATCGGACATTCCGACAACAAATGTTCGATGTGAGCTTGTTGTCAGAAATTCCGACTGTGTGTAGGCTCCATTGGACATTTTTTGACGGAATTTCTGACAACAAAAATTTGAGAGCTGGTTCTCAAATTTTCTGACAACAAAATCCGTTGTCGTAAATTCCGAGCGTGTGTACACAATTCCGATACACAAAATTCCATGCATGCTCTGAATCAAGTACAAGACGGAAGCGCTCGGTCTGGCAAAACTAACATTCATAATGGAGATAGCACATTCCTCACCCTGCAAATTTTGAAATTTTTCAATGCAGCGCATTCTCTTCTTCTTTATAATGCTAGAATTATGAATTAGTTTTGCTGCTGATATTCACACAGAGTTCTGACAAACTGATTTCTTTATTATTTCTTGTGATCTCATGAATAATATTTTTATTTTTTTCGCCAGATCTCCAGAATAATGTTTATAATTTTTGTTTATATGTTTATAGTGATTTCCTTTTTTTTTTAATCTAGATCTCCTGTTTTTATTTTTTTTCTATTGATCTCCATAATATTTTTTCTCGTTTTGTGTGTCAAGTTACCACAACACCATTATTATCTTGTATTTTTTAACCTCAAAGAGGTTGGTTCGTGTTGGTGTACCTTGTTAATTTGACATTGGATTTTTGAAATGTACCTGCCTACCTTTTTTTAATTATAACACATAGCCAACGATTTAAGCAAAAAATTATACATTAGGGGTCATAACAAAATAAAGAGGAAGGCAACACTGGATAAACTGGTGAAATTAGCGAAGCCTTTGTACCCCAGGGCACACATCAACTATTTGACAGGCAAAATTGGGAGCCTGAGGAGTCCATTTAATAGGAAGCACAATCCAGTCCATGACTCCGAGAGATCAGGAACAGCAGCAGGTGACATATATGTCCCCAGGCTGTGGGCTTACAACAGCCTGCATCTTTTGCCAGACCAGACCGAACCCAGGCCATCACTCTCTTGTCTTCCTTACATGCTTGCTTCCATGCTTGCTTCCAGGCTGTGGCTCTGGTGTTGGAGTTGTGGCAGGAGGTGGAGGAGGAGGAGGGAGGTCCAACTCACACAGGTGGGTTTTACTTGTGAGTTCGCCCCTCAACCCCTTATTTGGGGCCATATATATAATTTCCTCACAAAAGAGGCATTGGCTTACCTCCATTTCCTGCATTTTGTTGGCAGCCATGCAGGCATAGGCCTCAAGAAGACTGGGGGTGGTTCAGAGGGTCGCAGAAGCCTGCCAAATTAACCCAAGTGCTTAACCCTTCCTGGGCCTTTTTTGTTGAAGGCGTAGAGGAGTGAACTGGGATTCAGTCAGGCTACTGGGCCCGACCACCTCCTGGCTGCCACTTTCGCCTGCCACCTCCTGGTTGCCACTTTCTACAGCTTCCTCCTTGCTGAGGATTTCCTGTGTATGAAAAAGGGACATGGTTTTAGTTTAATGTTCATCAATCACACAATTTTGAGAAATATGTTGAACAATGCTATACCTGACTCAAGCTGCGCTCCTCCACATCTTCTTCCTGGGTGGAAGGCCTAGGTTGGACGTCGGAAGCCTCAGCTGGGGTGGAAGGAAGAGTGGAAGGAAGGGTTGAGAGTGATGGCCTGATTTCAGTCTGGTCTGACAGAAATCACAGTCTGTCGTAGTACCACAGCCTGGGGACATAAATGTCATCTGCTGCTGCTCCTGATCTCTGGGAATCCTGGACCTTCTTGCGCTCCCTATAATATGTGCTCCTCAGGCCACCAAATTTGCACTTCAAACAGTTGTCTGCCGTAGGGGTCTGCGGCTTCACAAATTCCAGCAATTTATCCAGTGCTGCCTTTCTCTTTAGTCGATTTGTATAAAAGGGTTGTTTTGTCTGCCACAGACAGGGCAGCTCACTGTACAAATCAATGAATTGGGGGAGGAAATCATGATCGTTGAATCTATCCATTTTATCTGCAAGACACAACACAAGACAAACCCTAATGTCAGGCTAAACTCGCATAATCTTGTCCCAATATAGGCCTCAATCTATAGGCAGTATAGGCCACTGATGCCCCAAGTTAAAATTGTACCTTCGTTAAAACGATCGGTGCTTCCGCTACTCCATCCTCCACTCACAGATCGTACGTGCGATCTTGAAAGACAGCATGGAATATCCTCCACTTTGGATGTTGTCCTCCCTGTGGATGGCTCCTATCCGAAAGCCCTGGAAGGATGGTTTGCAGACTGATTCTCAGTAGTGGAGGGAGGGGGGGAGGGGAAATCCCCTCCCTCCACTACCGAGAATCAGTCTGCAAACCATCCTTCCAGGGCTTTCGGATAGGAGCCATCCACAGGGAGGACAACATCCAAAGTGGAGGATATTCCATGCTGTCTTTCAAGGGTTGTCTGGTAAGCCTTTAATCTTTCTGTGGTGACGGGTTTATCAGCGGTGGAAGTCACGGAATCACCCAGCAGAATTTTCACTTATGCATTTGTGGACACTATAATAGAATTGAGCACGTTCTCTTTTATAAGATTTGAGTTGGTGTTTGCTATTCACTTATGGACAATATCTATTAATCCTTATCAGGTTAATCAGTTGTGAAGCAATGTGCACAGTTTGTCAGTTTTCTATGTTTTTGTTTGCTTTCTAGCACAGTTTATTATCTACTGTTCAGTAGTTATCCAGCGCTGCACTTTTTGTATATTTATTTTGTTTGTGCCCCCTATCAGGGTTTTAGTGTTCAGCTGCAGGACACTTCTTTTCACAGATTTTGAATTCATATTTTTTCAGTCACTTATTTCTTTGCACACCTAGCGCAAATTTTTCGTTTAGAAAACACGAGATTAGCAGAAGGAGCCCAAAGGGTGGCGCACTGGCCATTGAACTTCCTCTTTATAGTGCTGTCATACGCGTTGTACGTTAGCGCATTCTTGACGATCGGAATTTCCGACAACATTTGTGCGACCGTGTGTATGCAAGACAAGCTTGAGCCAACATCCGTCGGAAATAAATCCCAGGATTTCATTGTCGGAATGTCCGATCGTGTGTACGCGGCATTAGAGGGGAATGACAGAGGTGTTCATCTCCATGAAAGGAATGTGTAGCTGAGAACTGCCTATGCTAAAAGTAGATCTACCAGAGTGTGATCTCAATCTTTTTAGTAGATTGCCAATACCAGCATTATCTACATTGTCCACATGCCCTGTTTCATTTATATGATTATTTAAAATGGACATTTGAAGGATAAGTTGTGTCGCTATGTTTTAGGTATTTTTATGTGCAGGGATTATTCAGCGCTGGCTGATTTAGGTATTGTGTGGTAAAATATGCAGACGTGATATGATCTGGCTGGCTGTAAGGAGATCCAGTGCATGGAGACATTGTTTACATTGGTACTATGATGATTTAACTGATCACAGTCCAGCTAAACTGGAATTGGTGGGGTTGACAGCACACAACACTGAATATGTCTCATAACTGTGGAGAGGCAGTTAGGTTAATGAAGGGGGAGGTCCCTGAAACACATTCTGTCCATTGGAAAGGGGGGTGAAGGTCACAGGCACTGCCGGAATTACATCCTCCTCTCTGCTGTGGACTGAATTCCTTTATCTCCTGTGTGCGGCTGTCAGCTCGTAAACAATAATATCATGAGTGCAGCGCTTTCACATCTGGTTTCCAATGAAAGTTCTTTTAGATGAATATTGCAAATCCAAAGTATGAAATCCAACCTGTGCAGTTTTCACACACAAAGGGTGCTGTAGAGGTCCTCCATCAGGAGTACAGTACACACTGACCCTTACCTTCAGTAATGGACCATCCAATATAATGGTCAAATACGTTCAATTAAGCCAGCTCCAAACCGCAAGATCCACAGATGTCTTTAACCACACTGACAAGAAGGCTTCCAACAGAAAAAGGACCTCAACTCATGCATGGTACGAAAATAGAGGACACTTCATTGTGCAGTATTACTGACACGCAAAAGGGTTATTAAAAATAATCCAATGTACTCACAAGCTAGGTATAAAACTCGCATGTCAATCCATAAAGAGCTGCAAGAAAGTTTCCAACCATAAAGATGGATGGCTTCCGACGTCATTGGGAACTATATGTGAAAGCACAGCACTCATGATATTATTGTTTCAATGCTTCATCTCCAGTGAACTGTGGTAGCCACTTTTTTATTGAATTCATCTGTCATAAAACTTCATTGTAAGCGCAGGTGTTTTGTGGTTATTTACTGTCAGCATGTAAAGGCTGACACATTACCAAGGTGGAACTGAATGCTCACTGAGGATGTTTTTAGTACTGTCCTTATGCTGTTCCTGACCCTACACCTTGATGAGAGCAATGCTTTTAGCCTTATTTTCATTTTACTGCTTGTGCCATTATACAGTATGCTAAACCGTGATCTTTTTGCAATGCTTTCTTTTTCGCTCATCTTGGAAGTCCTCAGATACTAGGCGCTCCTCTGCGCTTAGAGATGCGATAACCAACCTTATGGATTCCACACAATACTTGGAAGCATGAATGTGTTTTAGGGATTTTAGGTTTAGGATAGGACGAATTTTGGTACCGTAGAAAGGTTTGTCTAGAATCCTTCAAACCTTTCTTCCAAATGGTACTGGAGGACAAGACCTCCCGCTCTGCCCTTATTCTGAGCCTAGATGCTCAGAAAGCATTTGACAGGCTTGGATGGTCATATATGTTTGCTACGCTCACATAGTTTAGATTTACAGGCTCATTCATGGCAGCTCTCCAGGCCTTATACTCCTGTCCTACTTCCCAAGTACAACTGGCATCCTTTCTGTCCCCATCCTTCTCCTATAGCAATGGAACTATACAAGGGTGCCCCCTATCCCCCTTACTGTTTATACTGTGCCTTAAACCCCTAGCCGAAGCCATCCGCATACATCCAGACATAAGTGGAGTCTCCTTACGGCAAAGGGAGTACAAGCTGTCTCTATTCGCAGACGATATACTGGTATCGTTAACAAAACCCTACATCTCTCTTCCCAACCTCCAGCTACAAAGTTAACACAGCCAAGACGGAAGCTTTTCCTCTACATGTTTCCCCTACACTTCTCACCACACTGCAAAATAAGTTTCCGTATCACTGGTGTCCTTCCTCCCTTAAATATTTGGGTATACATTTAACTGCATCCTACTCTACCCTGTACCAAGCAAACTATCCCCCTTTAATTCTGGAAACACACAGGCTAATGCATAACTGGGAGGAATGTCCTCTGTCTCTTTTAGGTAGGGTAAATGTCCTCAAAATGTCTATACTCCCGAAGTTTTTATACCTCTTTGAAACCTTACCAATCGCAGTTCCCATGTCACAACTTCGAACTATCCAAAGGGCCTTTACTAAATTTATCTGGGGTAACAAAGCACACCGAATGGCTAACACAGTAGTATTCACACCCTGGTCTCATGGAGGGCTGGGAGCCCCTGATATTAATAATTACTATTATGCTACCCACCTCACAGCGACTATCTCCTGGTCTACACGATTTGCAACAAACAGATGGTCAGAGTTAGAACTGAGCGTTATCAGCCCTGTACATCCTTGCTCCATGCTCTGGTCTGACTTGACCACCTCTATATTCCAGCTGAGAAATATATGCTTAGGACCGATGTTATTTACCCTCGCTATTTGGAAAAAATGCCAAGAGAGGTTCTCTCTCTCTCTTCTCCATGCCCACCTCTCCTAAACATACTTTTCAACCCGGATATACCGGACAGCCTGTCCTACATGTATCCATGGTCACAGGCGGGCATTTTTCAGCTCCGTCATCTAGTACACCCTGTGACTCGTAAACTACTCTCATTCCAAGATCTCCAAAACAAATTTGAGATCCCTAAAAACCTCTTCTTTTCTTATCTCCAATTTAAACAATTTTTTCACTCTGTATCACCTTACCTAACCTTAGAAAAACCTACAGCCTTCGAAGTTCTATGTGCTCAAGATCCATATCAACCTGGTCTCATATCTTTTATATACAAGATTCTCCATGAATCAAGCACACTCACGATAAACTTACATGCATACATGCGAAAATGGGCTAAGATAATTCAGACCCCTATATCCCTCCCTCAATGGCAAAAGATCTGGGATTCCACATCGAAAGCTTCCAGATGCGTATGGCAGAGAGAGACAGCTTATAAGGTCCTCATGTTCTGGTATAGGACCCCACAAGCTATTCACAAATATGACCCCTCTGTATCCCAGAAATGTTGGAGATGCCTACAAGATCTGGGAACATATTACCATATCTTTTGGGAATGTCCGCTAATCATACCATTTTGGACCTCGGTCCAATCTTTACTCCAGACAGTGCTAGAGACGGATATCCCGTTGGATCCGGTCCATTATTTACTAGGCCTTCCAATCCCTGGAATATCTAAACACGCTAAAAAGGGGGGCGTGTCCGGATGTAGAGGGAATAGGACGCGTTCCAGAGGAGCTCCGCCGGTCCTGTTAGAATCCGCAGCCATCCTGCCTTACAGGACATTTATCTCACCACCAACGGCTTCCCCACGACTGCTTGGAGTCATCTGCAGCAGGGACAGTGCTTATTGTGGTGGCCGGCCGACGTGCGGGGCTGCGGCGAGCCCTCGGCTGGCTCCACACCCCAGAGGCAGCCGCCATCTTGAGGCCTGCGGAACCTCCGCGATCCCCGACCCCGAGTGCCGTGATCGGCGGGAGGAGAGCCGCCACACGCCGCACATTAGTGCCATCCGTCCATCTATGGGACGTAGCGGGCCTCGGAGGAGATAAGAGAGTGTGCTGGACGTGCTGCGGCGGCCCTCGGCGGACTTTGTACTCCGGCCGCTGGCCGCCATCTTGCGGCCTAGCCACAGCAATAATCCCCGGGTTCGGGTGCTGTGATCTGCGGAGGGGGAGCCACCGAGCGGCCAGCGACATGCAGATTGACTGAGAGGGAGCACAAAAGGGCTTTGAAGGACTTATAGAGGCCGTTCCCGGACACACGCGGCCTTCACCCAGCTTGTGGCCTACAGGACTAACCACAGCCTGGACACTAAGGTACTTATCTGTGGGAGTGGTGCATAGCTGCAGGATTGAACGGCCGAACTGAGCTGAGCACTGCCTATTATTATTATAGCTTATCCCATCCAGCGGGGGGGGGGGGGCACCCGGGCATGAGAAGAGGCAGGTCTGGCTCCGCGAAGTCAGGTGGGCATACCCCTAAAATTTCCTCACAGTGGAGGTCGCAGGCCCCAGTGGGCCCGTCCAGCTACACGCACATGGCGTCTCAGACCATCCCCACAGACCCGGGGTCGGAAGAGGACCGTTTTCAGGCTTTAATGCTGGCTATCTCTGGCTGTCAGAACACCCTAACGGCCAAAATTGACACCCTGCAAATGGAATTTGGACTGATGCGTAGGGATATGGACAAGATGCGGGATCGCATGACTGAGGCAAAGAGGCGTATTAGCTACTCGGAGGACGCCATTCGAGACAATCAGGCTTCCATCCATACCCTACAAGCCAAGGTAAAGATTCTCGAATCGCGGGCTGAGGACAGTGAGAACCGCAGCCGTAGGAACAACTTGCGGCTGGTGGGCCTGCCGGAGGGCTCTGAGGGTCGGGACCCTACGGCTTTCACAGAGACCTTGCTCCGCACCCTACTTCCACAGGCCCCGTTTTCCCAGCACTTTGTAGTGGAACGAGCACACAGGATGCCTCCTGTGCGGGGCCCACCTGGGGCCCCTCCACGTACCTTCATTTTTCGGCTGCTGAACTTCCGTGACAGAGACATGGCCCTCAGGGAGGCCCGGAAGATTCCGGAGCTTCGCTTCGAAAATACCAAGATTATGATGTTTCCAGACTACTCCATCGACACCCAGCGGCTTCGTAGAACATTCGACCACGTCAAGGCACAGCTCCGTCTGAAAGGGCTAAAGTATAACATGTTGTTCCCGGCTCGCCTTAGAGTGATCGATGGAGAGTCCTCCCGATACTTCACCTCGCCGGAGGAGGCCTCCCGCTGTTTGGATACCCTGCCCCAAGTTCAGAGGGGACAGGAGTAGTATCTACAGGACTACTGGTGTAAATGCCCGATGCTGCACCCTGGTGCCTTCTTCGTAACTGTCCCTGTTGTGTATGCTTATCACCATCCACACCTGCCGAGATGAACACTTTCCTCCTTTTGTTAATTTTCATTTTTGCTCCTATTTTTGATCACGCAGAGTCAAAGCCACTCCTTCTCCCCCATGTTCTCCGTTTTGTGGCAGTGGTTAGCTACCTTCTGTTTCTTAACCCCCGGAGTAACACTGAGATCTACATGGCTGCTTCATCCTTTATCCCCCTTGAGTAAGGTGACAATATGGCAGAACAATTACACTATACTTTTTGCCTGCAAGAAATGGTGATTGACAGAGGTGAATATTACTATCCAGGGCCTCATATAGAGGTCTATGGGAGGTATATACCTGATCTGACCAAAGTATGTGCCCCTAGCTCCGGCTAGGTGATTTTCGTCTTAGTTTTATCATTATGGTTACTTTTCTAGTTTACAATTTGCATGGATCACTGTTATGTTGCTTTTATCCTCAGGATACGGACGGATATCTCTGGACTGCACCGAACTCTGACCGCCCCTGTGTCTGTTTGGTGGCTGTCTGGGGGTTGTCTCTTTGCCTCATAGGAGACTATCCTAGGCCTTAATGGGTCTTGTTTTGGGTATAGGCACGCCGGGTTCCACAACGGTTGTGCGGGGTGGGAGGGGTTGGGGATTTTGTTTTTTCTTGTTTTTTTGTGTTATTTCTTTTATTTGTGTTATTTCTTTTCATATAAGACAGATGAGTGACAATGTAAGTTATACAGGGGTGCTGTGGATTTGGGCCTTGTCATCGCCTAGATCTGTGGCGGACCCATGTGTACAGTATATTGGTGATGCTGCTGACTTCTCAGGGTCCAGCTGACTGTGAATTAATCCTGATAACTCTATCTCCTCCCATACTATGGCCCCCCTGAAAATCCTTTCTTGGAATGTCCGGGGCCTTGGTGATAAAATAAAGCACTCCCTAGTGTTCGATTATATTAAGAAATATAACCCCCACATATGCATACTGCAAGAAACGCACCTAGTGGGGAGTAAGATAATGAGTCTTAAACGCCCCTGGGTAGGGCGGCATTTTCATGCCACCCACTCTGGATACTCTCGTGGAGTTAGTATTTTGATCCACAAGTCCCTTCAATTTGAGCTGTTAGATATCAAGCTGGACCCTGGGGGAAGGTACGTGCTAATTCATGCATTTATTGACACGGTTGAGATGGTAGTGGTGGGCATCTACTTACCACCCCCGGCTGACATTTCCCTTTTACATAACCTTATCCCCCTCCTAGCTCAGTATTCCACAGACAATGTCCTTCTGGCAGGGGACTTCAATATAGCGCCAGACCCGTCCCGAGATAGACTCACCCCTGACTTAGCCACTGACTCTTCCCTATCCAGATGGGCGGGCATCTTTGGGTTTGAGGATCTGTGGAGATGGAAGCACCCCGATAAACGCTCCTACACGTGCTGCTCCCTTTCCCATAATACGCTATCCCGCATTGATCTCCTCTATGCCAGTGGCAGTCTTCTTCCCAGGCTTAGGGAGGTCAAGATCCTGCCCAGGGGAATATCGGACCATTCACCGATGTTCTGTGCTATACAAACGGTGACACCTCCAACTGACAGAATTTGGCATCTGTCTAAGTTCTGGATAAATCACCCGACTATAGAGTTTGAGATGGCCACTTTGATTAAACAATTCTGGTTGATAAATGCTAACTGTACTACGCCGGGGAATGACTGGGACGCATTTAAAGCCTATATTAGAGGATGTTACATGTCTTCTATAGCTACGGAACGTAAGAATAACCAAATTACACTGGAGGAAGCGGAAGCCAAGGCTCAATCTCTTGAATCTGACTTCGCCCTCACGGCTAACCCCATCACAGGACAGGACATGAAAGCAGCGTATAGGGAGGTCTTGCTTCTTAGGGTGGCCAAAGTTAGCAAACGACTAAAGAGCATTCCCCGACCTCCACTATAGCGAGTATTAGGGCGCTGGACGGGACGGTTAAGACAGATCCATCAGACATAAACACATGCTTTATGGAATTTTACTCTAGTCTGTACTCGTCAAGAGCAGGGTACTCTGAGGAAGAGTTGTTTGGGTTCTTGGATGAGGTGGAATTTCCTACTCTTACTCCGGAGGCTAGGAAATCCCTGGATAGCCCGATTACATTAGAGGAGGTCCAACTAGCTTTGGGTTCCCTCCAATCAGGTAAGACTCCGGGGGCGGATGGGTTCCCTCCAGAGTTCTATCAACAATATGCTGAGGAGGTGGCACCTAGACTACACAACATGTTTATTAAGACGCTAAAAGGAGGAGCCCTCCCCCCATCTATGGCACAAGCCATAATAGTTGTGGTGCCCAAACCGGGGAAGGATCCCCAATTATGTTCGTCCTATAGGCCCATTTCCCTCTTGAATTCTGATGCCAAAATATTAACCAAAATTCTTGCCAGACGGCTAAATGAGGTAATATTGTCACTAGTACATGAAGACCAATCGGGCTTTATGCCGGGAAAGGGCACGGACATCAACCTGCGAAGACTGTATGCAATCTTATCCTCGGGGGTTGGAGACGTTGACCAAGCGGTAGTGGCCTCCCTGGATGCGGAAAAAGCTTTTGATTCTGTGGAATGGAACTATCTATGGGAGGTCCTCCGCAGATTTGGATTTGGTCCCGTCTTCATCTCCTGGGTTGAGGCTGTGTACAGATCCCCGTCAGCCAGAGTACGTACTGGAACGGTCCTCTCCCCACCTTTTCCCCTTCATAGGGGAACGAGGCAGGGTTGCCCGCTGTCCCCGGGGCTCTTTGCGTTGGCGATAGAACCCATGGCTATCCTTATTACATCCACCTCTCGGATACAGGGTATAACTATAGGCCCACTACAAGAAAAAGTGTCATTGTACGCAGATGACACCTTGTTATATTTTAAAGATGATGGAAACTCATTGACACAAGCACTTCAGGTCATAGACAGATGTGGGCGATATTCGGGAATATGTATTAATTGGGGGAAAGCAGTATTGTTCCCGCTGCACTCTGGGGTTGCACCTGTACATTTGGACGCCCAACTTCGCCGGGTATCCCAGTTTAGATACCTCGGCGTAGAGATACATAGAGACCTTCGCCAATTTATTGGCCTGAATTTGGCCCCGGTGATGTCTCGGGTGACCCACCAATTTTCCTCTTGGAGGTCTCTTCCTCTCAGTCCAGTGGGCCGTGTAAATCTAATTAAGATGTCCATCCTCCCCAAATTCACCTACCTATTCAGACAAACTCCTGTACCCATACCTATTTCCTTTTTTAACAAACTCGATAGTCTGGTCGTCTCCTTCGTATGGAATGGGAAGGCCCCCAGAATAGCAAAGACAACATTACAACTTCCGGTTACATTAGGTGGCCTCGCACTCCCCTGTTTTTTAAAATACTACTGGGCTGCAGTCCTGGTGACATTGAAGTGGTGGTTGGCGGAGGAGCCCTCTAACCCGGCGTCTACTGTGGAGGCCGCGTTGCTGGGTTCCTACTCGGAGCTAAGAAATTTAATACATAGAGGCCCCCGCTCCAATCCAAAGCTGTCTGTGCCCATGAAAACAACCATTAAAGTGTGGGATACGGTGAACATGAAACTAGGGAAACAAAACACGTGGTCCCCTGTGACACCACTTTGGGGTAACCCACGGTTGAGTCACTTTCAATCGATACCGGACCCCATCATATGGGCCAGATACGGAGTAGTTGCACTTAGTGATATTGTATCGCAGGGGCAACTGATAACGTTCGATGATCTGAAGAGTAAAAAAGGACTCCCAAACCAGATGTTTTTTAGATTTCTTCAGATAAGACATGCTTTTAGCTCCCAGTTTCCCAACCCAGTAACTTTACAGATGTCTGATTTAGAAACGGAACTCCGGGTACCTGAAGGCACTAGACTACTCTCGACTATATATAACAGACTTGCCCTGTTGGATACATCTAGGATCTCACAATTAATGTCATTCTGGCAGCGGGACATCCCTGACCTGACTGATGACGATTGGGAGGAGGGGGTGCAGCAATATTTAACCTTGACCATTTCCTCTAGGGACAGGTTTGCCCAACTGAAATTTCTGCATCGTGCTTATTATTCCCCATCGCGCTTAGCCAAAATCTATCCAGATAGAACAGCCGTTTGTCCCCGGTGTGGCTCAGACGGTGCAGATTTTTTCCATACAGTGTGGTCATGTCCGAGGATTATTGACTTCTGGAGGACAATTCTAGATGATATTAACTCGGTCGGCAAACTCGGGGTCCCATACAGTCCTCTCCCCCTCCTACTGGGCATATGTGATTTTCTTGAGGTCCCAAAAAGGAAAAAATTATTTGTTTTCTACACAGCGTTGTATGCCAGAAAGGCGATTCTCCTTAACTGGAATCAGCCTCAACCACCCACTAAACAACTATGGCTCTCGCTCATCAATGCAGCTCTTCCCCTGTACAAATTAACGTATATGGGAAGAAATTGTCTGAAGAAATTTGATAAAATTTGGGCGGACTGGGTGGAGGCCAAACACCTGACCATTCCGTAGAGAAACTGAATACTCCACCTTATACTACTGGCTGTCCGCTCATCCCTGCCTCATTTACTTTTGCCCTGAGCATAACCTACTTACTAAACAGTTAATATATTAATAGAGGTGGAGGGTCCTGGCCGGGCCCCCCCCCATCCCCCTCTCCCTTCCTCTCCCCTCCCCTCTCAGGGGGTCGCCTACAGGGATCTAAATTTGATTTCTTATAATTCTACTCTTGCCATCGATTAGGATATTGAAATGTGACATCATCAATGTGCTTTTTGACTTGACATGATATAGCTGATTATTGTACAATATCTGTCTTAAGCTAATGTAACCCGTTCTTTTTATTCTGTTTGTTTGCGACAAAATAAATAAACTTTATGTTAAAAAAAAAAAAAAAAACACGCTAAAAAAGAGAGAGAGAGTAATACCTACCCGCTGGTTATCCTCTAATTCCCAGACACAGTCCCAATTAATATTGTCCATAGCATAGATACGTAGAACGGAACGTATGACAGCAGTGATACATGACTCCTTACCTAAATTTTCCAAAATATGGGATCCCTGGGATGATGAAGAAAGCAGTGAGGGTAGAGATCAAAACTATTTTGTACTTCTTCGAATCCACTGACTGAACCTACAGGTCTGGGACTTCTCTTACCCAGAAGTCCCACATTCTTAGGAGTGAGGGCTCTTTTCTTTGGGAATGACCAGAGCATTCAAATGCTTTATGTTTTGAATAGATGGAAGCTCCTGAAAAGGGTATTCTGGAACCTTTCTCTGTGGGAGGAGGACCTTACCTCCTGTGACATCCTTGATGAATTTGTCGAGCGCTTCACAAAAAAGATGCTATTTTTCAAGGGCTTACATGTAAGGCATCTTTTCCAGGCAGCTTCACCTGTCCAGGCTTTTAGCCATAAGATTTTGCAGTCTGTGCCTTTTGGGAGATGTTTCATCACTTGTTCTAAGACATCCACACTAAAAAGAGCAAGGCAGAAACTGCTGGAATTAAAAATGTAAAAATTAAATTTCCCGGCAAAGCCTCCCGCGGCGACTGGGAAGGACATATATGAAAGAAATCACCAGAAACCTAGCATTTGGATGAAGTAATATAATGTGAAATAATGCCCAAATAATTGCCGGGATGCTCTATGCCTTGCATGCACCGAAACATGGGTAAGCAGCCCTATATAATTGTTTACAATTTCCTTCTATCCTTCCCCTATTAAATGTTTTTGTAATACCTTTCACATGAATATATGTATATTTTATTGTATTATATTTCATTCACAGATATAGTTCCTGATGAAGCGGTTATTCCGCAAAACTAGTCGAAAATTAGTATATCTTGTGTTGCTTTTGCTTGTTGTATTAATAAATCTTGTTATTTTTATATATATTCTTTGCCTACTGCTGTATATCTCCTTTTACATGTACCAAGATAGTCCGCTTGCATTTTCTTCCCAGGTGAGTTTGGGGTTGGGGCCCTTACTCCCAAACATCTATTCTAGTTTCTGCTATGGCCATCAGTTAAGGTATTCCTCTTTAGGGTATTTAAAAATTAGGGCACGGAAATAGGGTGTGTCCAAGAGGGAGAATGCAGCAATGCAGGTAGTGACCATACTGTAGCAAGTCCTTTTGGCAAAAGGACCATATAAAGACGTGGTGGGAAACGGATACCTAATGCAACACTTGGTCACCCACCCAAAACTAAGCTCTTAATGATGGAATCAGTTTTTAAAATGTAAACACTGTATAAAGAGAATATGTTACCAAAATATTCTTGGTTTCCCGATAGCTTCAACTTATGAACACTATTCAGCACACACATACACAATGTAAAGCAAGTAACATGATACTAAAGAGCAGGGCCCTCCGATTCCCCCCTGTATTGAATTGTATTGTAATTGTACTGTCTGCCCTAATGTTGTAAAGCGATGCGTAAACTGTCAGCGCTATATAAATCCTGTATAATAATAATAATAATAATATAGAAGAAAAGAGAAAACCTCAATCGTGCAAACAGAGTGTGTAGAAAAACCCCACAAAAGCCATAGATGTCTATGTGTGAAGAAAATCCAAATATAACAATGTCCACTAGAAAAGCTGCCTAAAGATCAGAGGACTTTTTACAATTTGGCACTGCGCTGCTTTAACTGGTGCGCGGTCATGCAATGTTGTACCCAAACAAAATGTGCGTCCTTTTTTCCCACAAATAGAGCTTTCTTTTGATGGTATTTGATTGCCTCTGCGATTTTTAATTTTTTGCAATATAAACGGAAAAAGACCGTAAATTTTGAAAAAAAATTATATTTTCTACTTTTTTAAAATTGTATTTTTATTGGGTTATAAAAGGATATATATAAACTTGTTACATAATGCACAATGCACTAATAATAAAAATATAATGATTCGCAATGTCTCCCATGCCCTCTCCCCTTCCCTCGCCCCCCTCCTCTTCTCTGTCTTTGCTATTTCCCCCTTGATTCTCTTGTCTTTTTCTTTCTTTTCCTTATTTGGTTGAAAAGTGGAAAAAGTAGGCGAGGAACACCCCGAATATACTACCTGAATTAGAATGTGGGCTTATCAGATATAAGTTCAACTAAGAGATGTATGTATGTGTCAATAATCACACTCTCAAATGTAATTTGCACTTACCATTTATTTGTCTAAGCTTTGTCGAATTTGATGTGGCCTAATCGGCACCTGCTTTTGATTGTATGTGTTGGGGGCCTCGCCCCAGGTTGGAGTTGAATAAACTTTATATTTGAAAAAAATATATATATATATAATGATAACAGGAAAAAAAAAAAAAACAATATAGAAATAGTAGATACAGATAAACAATGTCCATAAATACAGAGCACAGGAGTGATCTGTATAGCTTATCAAAGATATATAAAATAAGCAACTCATAGGTAAATACTGGAACTCAAAACCAGAAAGCAGTCATAAAGATAAAACGACAAAGGTTTTTGTGGAGGGTATATTATAAGTAACATCACCAAGTGGTATATACAGTCAGGTCCATAAATATTGGGACATCGACACAATTCTAATCTTTTTGGCTCTATACCCCACCACAATGGATTTGAAATGAAACAAACATGTGCTTTAACTGTAGACTTTCAGCTTTAATTTGAGGGTATTTACATCCAAATTAGGTGAACGGTGTAGGAATTACAACAGTTTGTATATGTGCCTCCCACTTTTTAAGGGACCAAAAGTAATGGGACAATTGGCTGCTCTGCTGTTCCACGGCCAGGTGTGTGTTATTCCCTCATTATCCCATTTACAAGGAGCAGATAAAAGGTCCAGAGTTCATTTCAAGTGTGCTATTTGCATTTGGAATCTGTTGCTGTCAACTCTCAATATGAGATCCAAAGAGCTGTTACTATCAGTGAAGCAAGCCATCATTAGGCTGAAAAACAAAACAAACCCATCAGAGAGATAGCAAAAACACTAGGTGTGGCCAAATCAACTGTTTAGAACATCCTTAAAAAGAAAGAATGCACCGGTGAGCTCAACACCAAAAGACCCGGAAGACCACAGAAAACAACTGTGGTGGATGACCAAAGAATTCTTTCCCTGGTGAAGAAAACACCCTTCACAACAGTTGGCCAGATCAAGAACACTTTCCGGGAGGTAGGTGTATGGGTGTCAAAGTCAACAATCAAGAGAAGACTTCACCAGAGTGAATACAGAGGGTTCACCACAAGATGTAAACCATTGGTGAGCCTCAAAAACAGGAAGGCCAGATTAGAGTTTGCCAAACATCTAAAAAAGCTTTCACAGTTCTGGAACAACATCCTATGGACAGATGAGACCAAGATCAACTTGTATCAGAGTGATGGGATAAGAAGAGTATGGAAAAGGAAAGGAACTGCTCATAATCCAAAGCATACCACCTCATCAGTGAAGCATGGTGGTGGAGTGGGCATGTATGGCTGCCAATGGAACTGGTTCTCTTGTATTTATTGATGATGTGACTGCTGACAAAGCAGGATGAATTCTTTGAAGAATAAAGTGTTTTGGGCAATATTATCTGCTCATGTTCAGCAAAAAGCTTCAGAACTCATTGGACAGCGTTTCACAGTGCAGATGGACAATGTCCCAAAAGCATACTGCGAAAGCAACCAAAGAGTTTTTTAAGGTAAAAAAGTGGAATGTTATGCAATGGCCAAGTCAATCACCTGACCTGAATCAGATTGAGCATGCATTTCACTTGCTGAAGACAAAACTGAAGGGAAAATGCCCCAAGGACAAGCAGGAACTGAAGACAGTTGCAGTAGAGGCCTGGCAGAGCATCACCAGGGATGAAACCCAGCGTCTGGTGATGTCTATGCGTTCCAGACTTCAGGCTGTAATTGACTGCAAAGGACTTACAACCAAGTATTAAAAAGTGAAAGTTTGATGGATGATTGTTAATCTGTCCCATTACTTTTGGTCCCTTAAAAAGTGGGAGGCACATATACAAACTGTTGTAATTCCTACACCGTTCACCTGATTTGGATGTAAATACCCTCAAATTAAAGCTGAAAGTCTGCAGTTAAAGTGCATCTTGTTTGTTTCATTTCAAATCCATTGTGGTGGTGTATAGAGCCAAAAAGATTAGAATTGTGTCGATGTCCCAATATTTATGGACCTGACTGTATAGAAGTGGGGGGGGGGGGAATATGATCAAAAATAATGTAATGTTAATAGAATTTAAGATGTGGCATATGGCATAGGGGTCCCATATTCCGATAGATCCCAAGGTTCCCATATTTTATCAAATTGGGAGATGGAATCGTGTACAGAGGCTGTTAAAAATTCGATCCCCCGAATCTCAGCCAGCAGGTGAAGAAATCTGGACCACGAAGGAGGTGTGTTGGACAGCCAGCACAATGGAATAAGACTTTTGGCAACTAACAAAATATAAGAGATTAGCCGATTGACTTTTTTGGTTAAGCCTGAAAAAGGAAGGCCCAACAGATAATTTAAGGGATCTAGCGGAAGGGACACATCCACCACCCTCTGTATAAGTAGCTCTACATCATGCTGGGTTGAACCAGGGAACATTGCCAAAAAATATGAAATAAAGAACCTGTGTCAGTTCCGCAATGCCAGCAACGCAACGAAACTGAGAAATCATATTTGTGAATGACATCAGGAGTTTTATACTAAAACATGAGGATCTTAATGCATGTTTCCCTTTGGGTTACACATCTGGAGGACTTAAAAGTAGAGGACCAAATCCTATCCCATACCTGGACCATGATAGGCCGGCCCAATAAATGGGACCACCTTCTCATATAGTGGTGTGTGGTCTCAGTAAGAGGGGTCAACTCATGGAGGATACGGTGGATGGAGGATATTAAATGTAGTTGGTGAGGACCCTGAGCGCACAGATATTCAAAGGCGGTTGGTTTATCAAGAGTCAGGGTTGAAGATTTGGAGTGAAAGAAATGTCTAACCTGTAAATAAAAATGAAAAAGGTGGGAGGGTATATCAAATTTCTCACATAGAGTATCAAAAGTATGTAATCTCCGCTAGATAGGATGAACAAAATTCCGGAGCTGAAAGAGAGGAGCATTAAGCCAAGGGAATACCCTACCTAGGGACATACTGTCTGGTATGATTGGGTTAAACAGCACATTCACAAGGGGAGGGCAGGTTGAGGCAAGAGAATAGCTTTTGAGACATTTACGCCAAATGGTTAGGGTAAAGGTCATTGGAGCAGTGCACTGACATTTAAAAATGGGATCCAGGGATGGGAGGGTGCCCCAAACTAAAGAGCATGGGTGAACCGGGTATAACACTCCTTTTTCAATGGCAGTCCATTGATTTGGTGCGTGCAAGGAGGACCATGAAGCAATAGCCCTCAAATGTGAGGCGTAATAATATTTAGTGATGTCCGGGGCTCCCAAACCCCCTGGATCTTGGGAAAAATACCACTGAACTCGCTATGCGGTGGGCCCTGCCAACCCATATGAACTTTACAAAACTCTTCTGAAGTACTTTTAGTTGAGAGGAAGGTATGGCAACTGGTAATGTTTCAAAGTGGTAGAGTAATCTGGGTAAGATAGACATTTTTAGAACATTAATCCTACCTAACAGGGACAGGGGATATTTTGTCCAAGTCGACAGGGATTTGTTAATGTCTAGAACCAGAGAGGGAAAGTTAGCAGGATAGAGGGAAGAATAAGAGGGGGTAAGAAGGACACCTAAATATTTGAGGGAGGTGTTGCACCATTTATAAGGATATGATTCTTTAAACTGAGATAATAGGGATGATGGGATGTGTATGGGAAGGGCTTCAGTTTTGGAAGTGTTGACCTTATAACTGGAAATGGCACTAAAGGAAGATAATAATTTATGCAGCGATGGAAGAGATATCAACGGGTTAGTAATAGTGAGCAGAATGTCATCTGCAAAAAGCGACAATTTATATTCACCCTGTCGCATCACCACCCCACGTATGTCTGGATGAGTGTGGATAGACTCGGCCAGGGGCTCTAAACATAAGATAAAAAGTAATGGTGATAAGGGACACCCCTGCCGCGTTCCGTTTGTCATGGGGAAGCCAGGCGACAGGAAGGATGACATCTGCACTTGGGCTGTGACAGTCAAATAAAGGGCCTCTAAAGCTTTTAGAAAAGGGCCATTAAAACCGTATGTTTTTAAGGTGGCAAAGATATAAGGCCAACTCAGCCTGTCAAAGGCCTTTTGTGCATCTAAACTTAGAATCAATGTTGAGCGGGAAGACCTGTCCAGGAGATCTATCAGATCTATTGCACGTCGGGTGTTGTCCCCCCGCATGCCTGCCAGGGACAAAGCCCACTTGGTCTCTATGGTCAGTTTAGGAACAAGCCTGGATAGTCTGGATGCAGGAATTTTGGTAAATATTTTATAATATGAATTTAAAAGGGCTATGGAATAGAGGGGTCCTTACCAGGCTTTGGAATGACTGAAATGTAGGAGTGAGGTCAACATGTGTGGAGACAAAATGTCAAGGAAAGTTTTGTAGTAAAAATATGGCAAGCCATCATGGCCTGGTGATTTATGTAATGGAAGATCTTTAATTATAGTCAAAAGTTCCTCAGCCGTTATAGCCGTAAATCCGCTGAAGATAATTTTGGAAGCTTTATGTTAGAGAAGAAAGTCTCAAATTTTTCCTGGGTGAAATTAAAGTGATTCACCAGGGTCAGACAGTTATACAATTTACTGTAGAACTTGCAAAAAATTTTTGACATCTCATGGGGGCAATGCGCTCTAGATCCGTCTGCCTGCTGAAGAAAGTCAGGGAATGAGTTGAATGGACATGGGCGTAATTTGTTGACTAACATTCTATGGGGTTTGTTAGAATATTCGTAAAATTTCTGTTTCATCCAGAGTAGGGATCTGGCTGCCCTACCGAGCTGTATTAATTTGATTTGTTCTCTGAGGGAAGTGACCTTACGCAGTTTCATCACCATGGAGTCACACAACAGCCTCAGCTCCCCGGTTACCAGAGCAGATGTTAAGGACTGTATAAGTCCATCTCTATCCCTCTTCAACCGAGAACTCTCAGCTATGCAAGCACCAAGAAATACAGCCTTGTGTGCCTCCCACAGCGTAGAAAATTCAGACACCGACCCTATGTTAAGCTGGAAAAAATCTACTAAACTTTTTGCTAGAATAAAATGTGAAACTTCAGACTGTAAGAGGTGGTCATTAAGACGCCAGTAACAGGATCTGATTTAGGCCTTAGAAAGCATAAGATCTAACATAATGGGTGCATGGTCCGACCATGTAATGGGGGATATGTCAGACTCGACCACATAGGGTATAAGTGGGGCTGAGATGAAAAAGTGGTCAAGGCGTGAGTACATTTTATGAGCTGGGGAGTAAAACGTGAACTGTTTAGCAGAGGGATGCTTTATCCTCCATGAGTCGAAAAGTTGATGGGACCTAATACATTTACGGAAAGCATTGGCTTGGGACGTAATCCGTTTAGACTGTACAGTACTAAGGAGAGTTTGTCTATCTCTAGTGGGTGACATAACCAGATTAAAATCCCCACCAATTATCATAAAAGGTTGTGAACAGTATTGAGGGGTGTCAAAAAGTTTGTTGAGAAAGTCAATCTGGCCTGTATTAGGAGCATAGAGATTGACAAGAGTGAAAGAAACAGACATATACTCGCAGTCTAAAATGAGAAATCTCCCATGAGGATCAACATGGGAGTTTTTAACCATAACAGGACACGACTTTCTAATCAGAATTGCTACTCCTGCTTTGCCCGTGGAATCAGAGGCAAGGAAGGAGGTGGGGTCTTCAGGGCCATCCAGCGTTTACGGATGAAACCTAGACCCTTCACATTATACGACAGGATCCTCAAAGCCATGTTTGCAATCTATACAGATAGCCTCGTGTAAGGGTATTAAAAGAGAAGAACAGCAAAATATAGACAACATAAAAATAAATGCAGCGCTGTTTGTAAACATTACTGGTAACAACAACTCCTCGGTATCTGAGTGTTAACAAGTATACCCTGTAATGAGACCTCAGTGAGTTAGGGAGACATAAACAATGCAATTTCAACCTATAAAGCTGATCTATAAACATGGACATAAAAAAAAAAAAAAAAAACAGCAAATGGAAAAAAAAGAGAAAAAAAAGAACTTATGTTTTTGAAGACCTGAGAGGCTACTGCAACTCAGGAATCTCGGGACATAGTCCAAGGCCTGGTAGGGGCATATAAAGACTTCCATCTGGAGACTCTGGATAGAGAGATGGGAAGGGCCTGCTGAGTTATGAACTTGGTAACATTTAAAATAAGTCTGACATTAGGAGACCTGTTGATAATGAAAAGAAAAAAAATCCACAGGTAAACAGGAACAGCTGTCAACTGAGGTATGAAAACCATTAATAAAAGTACCCCATGGGATGGGAAAAAACTCTACCCCGAACAGGAATCAGGGTAGACACAAAACTTTGCGAACCAGAGCAGCAAACTTCGTATCTTCTGAATCATGAAGAAAAGGAAATGCAAAAAGCAGTGAAGTATGGATCCAAGGAGAAATGTAGATTTGTCTTAGATTTGCCCCTCACGGGGGTCCAGATGTGGCTGGGAGTGTTAGGAGGTGGACGAACCTGGGCAACAGGAGGAATCAAATCTTCTTCCGGAAGAGGAGGCAGGCCAAGGTTTTTCAGGAAAGCTTTGCCTTTCTGCAGTTCACGCAGGATATACTGGACTCCATCTTTAGACACAACAAGGCAAAAGGGAAAACCCCAGTAGTATGGAATCTTATGATGTTGCAAATGGGAGGTAATTGTACACAGATTCCTTCGTTTAGTAAGGATAATGGGAGCGAGGTCGCTAAAAATCTGCAATTTTGCCCCCTTGTACATAATTTGGGATTTATTACGTGTAGCCAGGGTTAGTGCCTCTTTGCTTTCAAAAAAGTGAAACCTCACATCTCTGGGCCCCGAGGTTTTGGGCCCAGGGACCGGTGCGCCCTATCTAGGCGCCAGTTTCTATCCACTACTGTGGGGGCCAAAGTGTTAAAAAGACCCAGAAGATAGGTGCGAAACTCAGGGTCCCCTATTGTTTCCGGGATTCCTCTGAAGCATAAGTTCTGCCTTCTCTCCCTATTCTCCAAGTCCTCCTGTTGAAGTTGTAACTGAGAGACTGAGAAGCACAGATTATGGTTTTTCCTCCACAATAGCCTGTACATAGTTTATCATCTCGTCAAATTTAAGGAAGTCTGTGGCCGAATGTGCAGGCCGCAATAGAATGACAGGCCACAGGATACCAGAGACCATTGTTAGGGGGCTCCCGGTGATTTCCCTCAGCTGGAGATCAGCCCTGTGTCCTCCGGAGGTAGATCGGCTGATGGTCGAGGACGAGGCGCTCGTTTTCTCCACGGATCGTGGCCGTAAGATGCAGGAGGCACCGGCTGATCCGTAGGCCCCAAGATGGCGGAGGTCCTCGGCGGTGTGGAATCAGCCGCAATCCCGGGCCCAGCCGACTGAAGTTCACAATAGCCCCCAGGGCTAAAGCAGGAGGAGTCCTGGGACAGATACAAGTGGTCTGGGGCCCCACCAGAGCAAAGAAAGGCAGTGGATGGCACTGGATTTGTGCTTTTTATGCGGAGCTCAGCACCAGCATGTCTCCCAGCTTCACGTCCAGACACGTCCCCGATATTTTCTACTTTTTGTTATAAGAAAAATCCAATAAAGTCAATTTTAGTCATACATTTAGGCCAAAATGTATTCAGTCACCATGTCTTTGGTAAAAAAATTGTCAATAAGCGTATATTTATTGGTTTGTGCAAAAGTTATAGCGTCTACAAACTAGGGTACATTTTCTGGAATTTACACAGCTTTTAGTTTATGACTGCCTCATCTCATTTCTTGAGGTGCTAAAATATTGCACAAACATGCCATGGGCATATGTGGAATTACACCCCAAAATACATTCTGCTGCTTCTCCTGAGTACGGGGATACCACATGTGTAGGACTTTTTGGGAGCCTAGCCGCGTATGGGGCCTTCAGGATTTCTAAGGACGTAAATTTTTGATTTCACTCCTCACTACCTATCACAGTTTTGAAGGCCATAAAATGCTAAGATGGCACAAACCCCCCCCAAATGACCCCATTTTGGAAAGTAGACACGCCAAGCTATTTGCTGAGAGGCATGGTGAGTATTTTGCAGCTCTCATTTGTTTTTGAAAATTAAGAAAGGAAAGAAAAATGTATTTTTTTTTTCTTTTTTCAAATTTTCAAGACTTTGTGACAAAAAATTGGGTCATTTGGGGGGGTTTGAACTGTCCTGGCAGTGGCGGCTGGTGAAGTTTTAGGATGGGGGGGGCGCCAGACCCCGCCCTTCCTTTTTGACCCCTCCCACTTGATGGAAATGGGCGTGGTTTCAGCGAAATAGTGGGCGTGGCTCTAAGGTGGTGTGGTTAGCGTCTGAGATGAACGAGGGATGGAGGGAGAGGGCGAGGGAGAGAGGGACAGCAGGCCTAGATCCTACACAACAAAAGAAATGTGTATTCTACAAAGTTTAACAATCAGCAGATAAAGATACTCCAAACACCTGGTGTTAGCGCTTCAATCATCCCGGCACCATGGTTGTTATGGTGTCAGGATGATTGAAGCTCATTATTACTATTATTACATTGTAATATAAAATGAAATCGTTCAACTCACCATAATGCAGAATCAGTGGGAGCCCCGAGTGTCAGAGTCCCCCCACAGCAGGTGTCCCCATCAGAGTCCCCCCACAGCAGGTGTCTCCATCAGAGCCCCCCACCAGAGCCCCCCACAGCAAGTGTCCCCTATCAAAGCCCCCCACAGCAGGTGTCCCCCATCAAAGCCCCCCACAGCAGGTGTCCCCCATCAGAGCCCCCCACAGCAGGTGTCCCCTATCAAAGCCCCCCACAGCAGGTGTCCCCCATCAGAGTCCCCCCACAGCAGGTGTCTCAATCAGAGTCCCCCCACAGCAGGTGTCTCAATCAGAGTCCCCCCACAGCAGGTGTCCCCATCAGAGTCCCCCCAAAACAGGAGTCGCCCATCAGAGCCCCCCACAGCAGGTGTCCCCCATCAGAGCCCCCCACCAGAGCCCCCCACAGCAGGTGTCCCCTATCAAAGCCCCCCACAGCAGGTGTCCCCCATCAGAGTCCCCCCCACAGCAGGTGTCCCCCATCAGAGTCCCCCCCACAGCAGGTGTCTTCATCAGAGTCCCCCCCACAGCAGGTGTCTCCATCAGAGTCCCCCCACAGCAGGTGTCCCCTATCAAAGCCCCCCACAGCAGGTGTCCCCTATCAAAGCCCCCCACAGCAGGTGTCCCCTATCAAAGCCCCCCACAGCAGGTGTCCCCTATCAAAGCCCCCCACAGCAGGTGTCCCCATCAGAGTCCCCCCACAGCAGGTGTCCCCATCAGAGTCCCCCCACAGCAGGTGTCCCCATCAGAGTCCCCCCACAGCAGGTGTCTCCATCAGAGCCCCCCACCAGAGCCCCCCACAGCAGGTGTCCCCTATCAAAGCCCCCCACAGCAGGTGTCCCCCATCAAAGCCCCCCACAGCAGGTGTCCCCCATCAAAGCCCCCCACAGCAGGTGTCCCCCATCAGAGCCCCCCACAGCAGGTGTCCCCCATCAGAGCCCCCCACAGCAGGTGTCCCCTATCAAAGCCCCCCACAGCAGGTGTCCCCCATCAGAGTCCCCCCCACAGCAGGTGTCCCCCATCAGAGCCCCCCACAGCAGGTGTCTCAATCAGAGTCCCCCCACAGCAGGTGTCCCCATCAGAGTCCCCCCAAAACAGGAGTCGCCCATCAGAGCCCCCCACAGCAGGTGTCCCCCATCAGAGCCCCCCACAGCAGGTGTCCCCTATCAAAGCCCCCCACAGCAGGTGTCCCCCATCAGAGTCCCCCCCACAGCAGGTGTCCCCCATCAGAGTCCCCCCCACAGCAGGTGTCTCCATCAGAGTCCCCCCCACAGCAGGTGTCTCCATCAGAGTCCCCCCACAGCAGGTGTCCCCTATCAAAGCCCCCCACAGCAGGTGTCCCCTATCAAAGCCCCCCACAGCAGGTGTCCCCATCAGAGCCCCCCACAGCAGGTGTCCCCCATCAGAGCCCCCCACAGCAGGTGTCCCCTATCAAAGCCCCCCACAGCAGGTGTCCCCCATCAGAGTCCCCCCACAGCAGGTGTCCCCCATCAGAGCCCCCCACAGCAGGTGTCCCCTATCAAAGCCCCCCACAGCAGGTGTCCCCCATCAGAGTCCCCCCACAGCAGGTGTCCCCCATCAGAGCCCCCCACAGCAGGTGTCCCCCATCAGAGTCCCCCCCACAGCAGGTGTCCCCCATCAGAGTCCCCCCCACAGCAGGTGTCCCCCATCAAAGTCTCCCCACAGCAGGTGTCCCCATCAGAGTCCCCCCACAGCAGGTGTCCCCATCAGAGTCCCCCCACAGCAGGTGTCCCCATCAGAGTCCCCCCACAGCAGGTGTCCCCATCAGAGTCCCCCCACAGCAGGTGTCCCCATCAGAGTCCCCCCACAGCAGGTGTCCCCATCAGAGTCCCCCACAGCAGGTGTCCCCCATCAGAGCCCCCCACAGCAGGTGTCCCCTATCAAAGCCCCCCACAGCAGGTGTCCCCCATCAGAGTCCCCCCACAGCAGGTGTCCCCCATCAGAGCCCCCCACAGCAGGTGTCCCCCATCAGAGCCCCCCACAGCAGGTGTCCCCTATCAAAGCCCCCCACAGCAGGTGTCCCCCATCAGAGTCCCCCCACAGCAGGTGTCCCCCATCAGAGCCCCCCACAGCAGGTGTCCCCATCAGAGTCCCCCCAAAACAGGAGTCGCCCATCAGAGCCCCCCACAGCAGGTGTCCCCCATCAGAGCCCCCCACCAGAGCCCCCCACAGCAGGTGTCCCTATCAAAGCCCCCCACAGCAGATGTCCCCCATCAGAGTCCCCCCCACAGCAGGTGTCCCCCATCAGAGTCCCCCCCACAGCAGGTGTCCCCCATCAGAGTCCCCCCACAGCAGGTGTCCCCCATCAGAGCCCCCCACAGCAGGTGTCTCAATCAGAGTCCCCCCACAGCAGGTGTCCCCATCAGAGTCCCCCCAAAACAGGAGTCGCCCATCAGAGCCCCCCACAGCAGGTGTCCCCCATCAGAGCCCCCCACAGCAGGTGTCCCCCATCAGAGCCCCCCACCAGAGCCCCCCACAGCAGGTGTCCCCTATCAAAGCCCCCCACAGCAGGTGTCCCCCATCAGAGTCCCCCCCACAGCAGGTGTCCCCCATCAGAGTCCCCCCCACAGCAGGTGTCCCCCATCAGAGTCCCCCCCACAGCAGGTGTCCCCCATCAAAGTCTCCCCACAGCAGGTGTCCCCATCAGAGTCCCCCCACAGCAGGTGTCCCCATCAGAGTCCCCCCACAGCAGGTGTCCCCATCAGAGTCCCCCCACAGCAGGTGTCCCCATCAGAGTCCCCCCACAGCAGGTGTCCCCATCAGAGTCCCCCCACAGCAGGTGTCCCCATCAGAGTCCCCCACAGCAGGTGTCCCCCATCAGAGCCCCCCACAGCAGGTGTCCCCCATCAGAGTCCCCCACAGCAGGTGTCCCCCATCAGAGCCCCCCACAGCAGGTGTCCCCCATCAGAGCCCCCAACAGCAGGTGTCCCCCATCAGAGCCCCCAACAGCAGGTGTCCCCATCAGAGTCCCCCACAGCAGGTGTCTCCATCAGAGTCCCCCAACAGCAGGTGTCCCCATCAGAGTCCCCCAACAGCAGGTGTCCCCATCAGAACCCCCCCACAGGAGGGTGTCACCATCAGAACCCCCCCACAGCAGTTGTCCCCATCAGAGCCCCCCACAGCAGTTGTCCCCATCAGAGCCCCCCCCTCAGCAGGTGTCCCCCCGATTCTCCACACAGCGGTACTTACCTTCAGTCTCCTGCGGTGTCCTCCTCCTCACACTGGCACCAGCATTCTTCCTGCTTCCTCTCTCGGGCGCAATGAGAGAGAGAACCAGGAAGTGACATCTGCCTCAGGGCAGATGTCAATCAAATCTGAAGTGCCAAGTAGCTTCCGCCCGGCGCCTGTAGTATGTATTGCTATGGCCGAGCGGAAGCTACTCGGCGCTTCAGAAAACGCCCCAAGGCGGGCTAAACGCCCGCAAATGCAGCGCCACGTCTGCAATCTCGTGATTGCGTAGACGTGGCGCTTCCTATAAGTGCACTGTGTCCGGCGTCGCACTGTATCCGGCGTCCGAACACAGTGCACTTAAGGACCTTTCTTTTCCTTTTTTTTTTTTTTTTTAAAGGGCCAGTATTAAAAAAATTTTTTTTTTTTTTTTTTTTTTGAATTTTTTTTTTTTTTTTTTTTTGCTGCCTGGAGGGGGGGGCGGCGCCCAGGCGCCCCCTATGGACGGGCCGCCACTGTGTCCTGGCATATTATGCACAACATTTAGAAGCTTATGTCACACATTACCCACTCTTCTAACCACTTGAAGACAAAGCCCTTTCTGACACTTTTTGTTTACATGAAAAAATCATTTTTTTTTGCAAGAAAATTACTTTTAACCCCCAAACATTATATATTTTTTAAAGCAAATGCCCTACAGATTAAAATGGTGGGTGTTTCATTTTTTTTTCACACAGTATTTGCGCAACGATTTTACAAACGCATTTTTTTGGGGAAAAAACACACTTTTTTTATTTTAATGCACTAAAACACACCATATTACCCAAATGTTTGATGAAATAAAAAAGATGATCTTAGGCCGAGTACATGGATACCAAACCTGATATGCTTTAAAATTTCGCAAAAATGTGCAGCGGTGACAAACTACATACAATTTTAAAAGCCTTTAAAAGCCTTTACAGGTTACCACTTTAGATTTACGGAGGAGGTCTACTGCTAAAATTACTGCCCTCGATCTGACCTTCGTGGTGATACCTCACATGCATGGTGCAATTGCTGTTTACATTTGACACCAGACCGACGCTTGCGTTCGCCTTTGCGCGGGAGCAGGGGGGGATAAGGGTGCTTTTTTTTTAATTATTTATTTTGCTTTTTTTATTTTATTTTTAAACTGTTCCTTTCATTTTTTTTTTTTTATCATTTTTATTGTTATCTTAGGGAATGTAAATACCCCCTATGATAGCAATAGGTAGTGACAGGTACTCTTTTCTGAAAAAATTGGGGTCTAGATCTCTCCTCTGCCCTCAAAGCATCTGACCACACCAAGATCGGTGTGATAAAATGCTTTCCCAATTTCCCAATGGCGCTGTTTACATCCGGTGAAATCTAAGTCATGAAATGCTCATAGCTTCCAGTTTCTTAGGCCATGGAGATGATTGGAGCCATTCTGGTTTCTGATCAGCTCTATGGTCAGCTGACTGAACCACCGGGTGCATTCTCAGGTTCCTTGTTGGGACAGGAGAGCCAGAGAAAACCATGGAAGACAGTGGGGGGGGGGACACTCCCTCCCACTGCTTGTAGAAGCAGTCTAGAGGCTAATTAGCCACTAGGTTTGCTTTTACATGAAAGCCGACCGCTGGCTGAAAAGAATGATAGGCAAGAGAAGCTCAATAGCGACCCCCGCCTATGGGAACAGGGACTGAAACAAAAGCAGTTCATTCATATTAATAATTAATTACAATAAACATTATTTTAAAAATTCTGGAAGCTTTTAAGAAGGTCAGGTGACTAGAAGAACCTATAAGAAGAAAGAAGAAATTAACGGTTGTCAGTTTAACGGCAACACTTCAAGAAGAAGCATCTCCTGTGTATGTCCCCTCACCATGGAAAATCTACTGCTTCAGATGATGGATCAGGCCTCCGCTCCGGACAGGGATTCCTGGATGCGTTTCTGCCTTTCTTCAGTTGCTCCTCCAGTCCCAACGGCTTCTTTTCCTCCTCCTTCTTTCCCTCTCTCTTTCCCACAACCTCTTCCGTTCTGGCTTCTCTTCAGGGCTCCTCCGGTGTGTCACTTCCTTCCAGGGCCCCTCCTCTGGTTCGTCATCCTGCTGTTTCCTGGGCTCCCTCAGTGACTGACAGCTCATCGACTCCACCTTTGATGACGCCGGCGGGGCCTCCTTTCACTTCGGTCTCTGGCTCGGAGCCTACGACAGGATCCGGCTCATGCGCAGTGAACACTGACATCGAGCAGTCAGCAAAGTTAACGATGGTCCGCCGGATCGAATCCCGGGGACCTCCATCTAAAAAGTAATGTAAAAGAAAAGGTAATGGTAAGTGATCTATACGGGACAGTACATCAATATTACCTGTTACCTCTCGAATTTCTGAAGATGGGTCTGAAATTCATTTTAAAGAAGTAAACCCTGATGAGTTTACTTCCTCTTTGTTTCCCTGCAAAGGTAAAGCATAATGGGCTACTATGCATCACATAGTAGCCCATTAGGTGTCACTTACCTAACAAGGGAGCCTGCGATGTCACCGCTGTCCCTTCTCCTATGAAGCATCCATCTTCTTTCCGGGTATGCGCGCTGGTGCCGCCACTAACAGCATGATCGCCTTTAGAGACGGCACGCTCAGTGCACCTGTGCGCCGTAGACATTGGTGCCTGTCTTTTGGAAATATCTCCTAAATCTTGTAGGTTGCTTTAAAGAGGCCATGACGTGTGAAATTTCTCCGCTTGGCTTCCATTTATTGACGTCTATCAAAAACAAAATTTGGAGAGGTGAATATGTTGAGCTCCGAAGAAAAGGAAAAGACACTAGAGAGGGAGAAAGGAATTGCTGCTCACCCCTTAAGTATTGGAACAAAAAAGAGAGAAAGGTTTCCCCACAGGCGGGGTTTTTAGGCAGCACAGTAATAGGTGTAGTCAGTATTGTATGAAAAAATACAATTTTATTGAAAAATATGTTGAGCTCCTTTCTCTTCTACCGTTGTTTAAAGAAAATTGCCTGGATAATAAAGATTCGGATAAGAACGATGATAAGAAAAAATCTGCTCCGCACACGTTTAGCAATTGGCCCCAGGCCTTTTGTATTTTTTCTAGTGTTTTGAATGAAACGCGTCCAGAACTATGCAGTAGCTTATTCAGGCATCTTGAGATAATACTTGAAGCATACAAAAATTTCCGGGATTGGCTTGGTTCTTTTACAACGAGTCCTTTAGACAAAAACTTGCTATACATAAAAATCTAAAATGGGGGACTAAAGATGTAGGTTTGTGGTTGAACCTTCTCATACCACGTAAGCCTCCATTACCAATACCATCTTCCCAACATTCGCAATTTAAGGAAGGTTTTTGCTTCAGTTTTAATGAAGGGCAATGTAAGTGACCGAATTCATGCCATTATAAACATGAATGTGCTTCATGTCTCGGAAATCACCCTGCCTCTCGTTGTTTCAAGAAATTACATTCTAACGAGGGTGCGCCTTCTAAGGATAATTTTCGTGCTGGGAGTCACACTGGTGAAATTATCCGCCATGTTTCCATTCCTCCTCATTTGGCCAAACCATCAGATGGCGGACATTCTCATTGACGGTTTTTCCTTTGGTTTTCGATTACCTCGATTTTCTGGACCTGGTTGTCTTTGTTGTGAAAACTTTGCCTCTGTTCGACGTTTTCCTGCTATTGTCTCTGATAAAATTTCGACAGAAGTGTCTGCAGGTAGGGTTGCAGGCCCCTTTTTATTTCCTCCATTTATTGATTTTCGGGTTTCTCCTTTAGGTTTGATTCCTAAAAAAGAGCCTAATAGTTTCCACCTTATACATCATTTGTCTTTTCCTGCTGGTTTTTCTCTTAATGATGAAATCGATCCCAATTTAAGTACTGTTACGTATGCGTCTTTTGATGAGGCGATTTTTAAGATTCATCTCTTAGGTGAATCTGCCTTTATGGCCAAGGCTGATATTAAATCTGCCTTCCGCTTGTTGCCCATACACCCTTCAGCTTTTAACTCTTTGGGTTTTCGTCATAATGGTTTTTATTATTATGACAAATGCCTTTCCATGGATTGTTCCTTATCTTGTACTTACCTTGAAACATTTTAATTATTTTTAGACTGGGTGGTTACTTTTTTGACAGGTTCGTCTAATGTATTGCATTATCTTGACAATTTTTTATTTTTCGGTCCAGCCAATACTGCTGAATGCTTGCATTTGTTCACGGAATTTTGTTTGACCTGCCAACGTTTTGGTGTCCCGTTGGCCCTTGAAAAATCAGTTTGGCCAACAACTTGTATAGAGTTTCTGGGTGTTACCATTGATACTGACAAGATGGAATGTCGTTTACCTCAGGCCAAATTGGATCATTTACGGTTTATGATTACTTTTGTACTTTCCAAACCTAAGGTGATGCTTGCCACGTTGCAACCTTTGTTGGGCTTACTTGCCTTTGCTACTCATATTATTCCTGTAGGCCGTGTTTTTTCTAAGAGATTATACAAAGCTATTGCTGGTTATAAATCTCAAAATCATTTTGTAAGAATAACTTCTTCTTTAGTATCTGACTTGTTAGTTTGGAATGATTTCTTTGCCTTTTACAATGGCCGTTCTTTTTGGCAAACACCTTTCCAGGATACTTCAGTTATTTCTTTATTCACAGATGTAGCTGGGAGTTCAGGTTATGGTGCTTTTTATCAAGGTTATTGGTCGGCTGCATATTGGCCTGAATGTTGGCATTTACTGGGTTATACAAAAAATGTAGTTCTCCTTGAATTATTCCCAATTTTGGTTTCCTTGGAACTTTGGGGTACTCACCTCCGCAATTCTCATTTGTTATTTCATTCTGACAACAAAGGGGTTGCATATGCGATTAATTGTTTATCTTCTAAGTCTTTGCATGTTTTGGCTTTTTTACATTGTATTGCTTTTAAATGTTTAGAACTTAATTTATGGATTAAAGTTAAATGCATCCCGGGTTATACTAACGTAATTGCCGATTCTCTTTCATGTTTTCAGCTTGATCGATTTTGTGCACTGGCCCCGGAAGCGGATCTCCTTGGTCTACTTTGCCCAGAATGCTTGTGGTCTGTAGTTTGCAATCTGTGAACGCTGCATGGTCATTGTGGAGTGTCTTTCTGACTTCTTTGGGTATTCCTTCTAGTTGTTTCTCTGAGACTCTGGTTCTTCAATTTTTGGACCATTTGATGCAGCGCTCTTATTATCCTTTTCCTACCTCATAGAAATTTTGGCAGGGATTTCTTTCTTTTTTTAAAGTCGTGGTTTTCCTCATTGTTCCTCCTTTTTCTTGGTTAAACAGGCCCTCAAGGGTTACCATAAGCGCTGTTTCCGCAGTGATACTCGTGTTCCAGTTACTTTACGTCTTTTGCAACATTTAATGTTGGCTTCTTCCTTTGTTTGTTATTCTCCTGCTGAAGATTTACTCTTTAAGGTCTCTTTTAGTTTACTGTTTTTTGGGGCCTTCCGCATTTCAGAATTGCTGCCTAGGTCTTCTTCTTCGTTAGATGGTGTGTTGTTTTCTGATGTTTCCATGGGTCCTAATTTTATTAAGATATTTTTAAGGTTCAGCAAGACTGATCAATTAGGTAAAGGCCGGTGGATTTTATTCAACAATCCCCTAGTTCATCTGTATGTGCCTTCTTCTGGTTTTCTAAATATTTAACGTCTCCACCCATTGGTTCGCCACAATTATTGCTTCACATCTCTGGTGTTCCACTTACACAATGCCAGTTTTTCGCTGTACTTAAAAAAATGTCTGACTTATTTACAATATCTCACAAAAGTGAGTACACCCCTCACATTTTTGTAAATATTTTATTATATCTTTTCATGTGACAACACTGAAGAAATGACACTTTGCTACAATGTAAAGTAGTGAGTGTACAGCTTGTATAAATAACAGTGTAAATTTGCTGCCCCCTCAAAATAACTCAACACACAGCCATCATTAAACCGCTGGCAACAAAAGTGAGTACACCCCTAAGTGAAAATGTCCAAATTTGCCATTTTCCCTCCCCTGTGTCATGTGACTCGTTAGTTTTTCAAGGTCTCAGTTGTGAATGGGGAGCAGGTGTGTTAAATTTGGTGTTATCGCTTCTCTCATACTGGTCACTGGAAGTTCAACATGGCACCTCATGGCAAAGAACTCTCTGAGGATCTGAAAAAAAGAATTGTTGCTCTACATAAAGATGGCCTAGGCTATAAGAAGATTGCCAAAACCCTGAAACTGACAGGTGCAGCATGGTGGCCAAGACCATATAGCGGTTTAATAGGACAGGTTCCACTCAGAACAGGCCTTGCCTTGGTCAACCAAAGAAGTTGAGTGCACATGCTTAGCGTCATATCCAGAGGTTGTCTTTGGGAAATAGACATATGAGTGCTGCCAGCATTGCTGCAGAGTTTGAAGGGGTGGGGGGTCAGCCTGTCAGTGCTCAGACCATACGCCGGCCACCGGATAAAATTGGCCTGCATGGCTGTCATCCCAGAAGGAAGCCTCTTCTAAAGATGATGTAAAGGAAAGCCCACAAACAGTTTGCTGAAGACAAGCAGACTAAGGACATGGATTACTGGAACCATGTCCTGCTGTCTGATGAGACCAAGATAAACTTTTTTGGTTCAGATTGTGTCAAGAGTATGTGGCGGCAACCAGGTGAGGAGTACAAAGACAAGTGTGTCTTGCCTACAGTCAAGCATGGTGGTGGGAGCGTCATGGTCTCGGGCTGCATGAGTACTGCTGGCACTGGAGAGCTACAGTTCATTGAGGGAACCATGAAGGCCAACATGTACTGTGCCATACTGAAGCAGAGCATGACCCCTCCCTTCAGAGTCTGGGCCGCAGGGCAGTATTCCAACATTATAACGACCCTAAACACACCTCCAAGACGACCACTGCCTTGCTAAAGAAGCTGAGGGTAAAGGTGATGGACTGGCCAAGCATGTCCTAAACCCTATTGGGGATCTGTGTGGCATCCTCAAACTGAAGGTGGAGGAGCGCAAGGTCTCTAACATCCACCAGCTCCGTGATGTCGTCATGGAGGAGTGGAAGAGGACTCCAGTGGCAACCTGTGAAGCTCTGGTGAACTCCATGCCCAAGAGGTTTAAGGCAGTGCTGGAAAATAATGGTGGCCACACAAAATATTGACACTTTGGGTCCAATTTGGACATTTTCACTTAGGGGTGTACTCACTTTTGTTGCCACCGGTTTAGACATTAATGGCCGTGTGTTGAGTTATTTTGAGGGGACAGCAAATTTATGCCCCGTACACACGATCGGACATTGATCGGACATTCCGACAACAAAATCCATGGATTTTTTCCGACGGATGTTGGCTCAAACTTGTTTTGTCTACACACGGTCGCACAAAGTTGTCGGAATTTCCGATCGCCAAGAACGCGGTCACATACACCACATATGGCGAGACTAGAAAAGGCCAGTTCAGAACCAAGCTCGGCACCCTTTGGGCTCCTTTTGCTAATCTCGTGTTAGTAAAAGTTTGGTGAGAGACGCTTTTTCAGACTCGTGGTTTTCAGATCGTATTTCTGCTGTTCAGTTTGTGCTTGTGGGCTTGTATCAGGTCTTTAGTGTGTGCAGCGAGTTACCCTTGACTTGTCATTGTGTTCTTGTTCATTTGTTACTGATTTTCAGGTCGCTCTTCACAGGCCTTGCTGTTCTTTAGTGCGTTCTGTTACTTCTTTCTGAGCAGCCGACCGTTTTTTAGCCATGTTGCATATATGTACTCCTTGTAGAGTTCGTGCTGTGCAGGGGCTTGGTGTTGGGGTCCTTACCTTGACACAAGCCCAGTCCATGAACAGGGTGGGAAGGAGTTCATGGACCAAGAATTGGTTGCTCTAGCGTGACCAGTTCTGTCACGTGCCTTTGCTCCTTGAGATCCGTGACAATAATCCTGATGATTTCAGGAACTTTCTCCAGATGACGGACCCCGTATTTCACCGTTTGTTGGCTTTGTTGACCCCCTGTATCAGCAAGCAGAATACCTGCATGAGGCAAGCCATCACTCCGGAGCAGAGGCTAGTCGCCACCCTGCGGTACTTGGCGACGGGGAGAAGCCTGCAGGACCTCAAGTTCTCGACAGGCATCTCCCCCCAGGCTCTGGGGATCATTATCCCAGAGACCTGTTCTGCCATCATCCAGGTCCTGCAGGAGTATATTAAGGTAAGATTTATCCTTTAACATCACATTTTATTGTATATAATGTTTGATAATATATTGTATTTCTTTCCTCATTTCCTAATTACCATGATTGTAATATGTTGAGAATGTCCCCTTTGTCTCCTCCGGGATCGTGACGTTTCTGGCTCCGGGCTCTCCTTCTCCTCCTCCTCGTTGCTGTAATTAGCACGCACCTGTTGTGTCTCTGCTATGTGCTCTTCCCCACTGCACTGAACGAGAAGGGGCGGGGAATAGACTAGAAAGAACATCAGGGGTGGGCGGAATTTCACGCATGCGCAGTGTATATAAAGCGTAACACGCGTGCGTAGTACGTACGATCTGTGAGCGGAGGAAGGAGTATCGGAGGCACAGATCGTGATAACGAAGATAACATTTAAAATTGGGCCTATACTGCTTCTAGATTGAGGCCTGTA
Organism: Aquarana catesbeiana; assembly: GCF_042186555.1. Lineage (NCBI taxonomy): Eukaryota > Metazoa > Chordata > Amphibia > Anura > Ranidae > Aquarana > Aquarana catesbeiana. The sequence continues at coordinate 231,845,010 of NC_133327.1, forward strand.
CTGGGACAAGATTAGGAGAATTTAGCCTGACATTAGGGTTTGTCTTGTGTTGTGTCTTGCAGAGAAAATGGATATCTTGAAGGATCAGGAGTTTCTCAGCATATTCATAGATATGTTCAGGGAGCTGCCCTGTCTGTGGCAGGTAAACCACCCTGATTATAAGAACCAAACAAAGAGGAAGGCAGCGCTGTATAATTTGCTGCAATTTGTGAAGCCGGTGATCCGCACGGCAGACATCACCTATTTGAAAGCCCTAATTGGTGGTATGAGGAGCACTTATCTAAGGGAGAACAAGAAGGTCCAGGATTCCCAGAGATCAGGAGCTGCAGATGACATTTATGTCCCCAGGCTGTGGTACTATGACAGACTGCATTTTCTGGCAGGTCAGACTGAACCCAGGCCAGCACTCTCCAGTCTTCCTTCAAAGCTTCCTTCCACCTCAGCTGAGGCTTCTGACGCCCAACCTGGACCTTCTAGGCAGCAACATGTGGAGGAGCCCAACTTGAGCCAGGTATAGCATTCTTCTAAATATTTCTGGTTGTCCAATTAATGTTGTTAAATCTATGTTAGTTTGGAGTACTAATTTCTGATGAACCACAAACTAAAACGATGTCCCTTTTTCATACACAGGGAAGTCTCAGCCAGGAGGTGGCCGGGCCAGGTAGCCTGCCCGATACCCATTCCCTCCCCTCTGCCTTCAAAGAAAAAGTGGCAGGAAGAGGAGTAACCTGGAGGCTACTGAGGCCCTCAGAAGCCCCCACAGTGTGGAAGAGGACTTTGCTGACCTAACAGCCTGCAAAATGCTTCAAATGGAGGAGGGCCAACGCCTCTTATGTGAGTTTGTCATTTTAGAAGCTTTACATAAGGGGTTGAGGGGACTCACATGCCAAAGCCACATTTGTGAGCTCACCCATGGTCCTCCTCCTCCTCCTCCAGGTCCTCCTCCTCCAGGTCCTACTCCTCCTCCTGCCACACCTCCAACACCAGAGCCACAGCATGGAAGGAAGCGTGTAAGGAAGACCAGAGAGTGATGACCTGGGTTCAGTCTGGTCTGACAAAAGATGCAGGCTCTTGTATGACCACAGCCTGGGGACATACATGTCATCTGCTGCTGTTCATGATCTCTTGGAATTCTGGACCAGATTGTACTCCCTTATATATGGACTCCTTAGGCCACCAATTTTGCAGTAAAATAATTGATGTCTGCCCTGGGGGCCAAAGGCTTCGCCAATTTCTGCTGTTTCTCCAGCGTTTCCTCCCGCTTTCTTAGGTTATGAGCCCTTAATAAAGGAATTTTTGTTTCAATTATACTTGCCTTTGTGTGTTTTCATTCAAAAAGGACAGTTTGTTTGTGAGGAGGCAGGTACATTTCAAATATACAATGTGAAATTAACAAGAGACATCAACACCAAACAATCTCCTTGAGATTAAATAATACATGATAATAATGGTGTTGTGGTAACTTTACACACAAAACACACCCAAAAATATTCTGGATTAAAAAAATAAATAAATAAAAAAAAAACAAGATCAGGCTTGAAAAAAATACAAACAAAAAAAATAATGAAAATTTTTTGGTCAGATGTGACAAATCAAAATATATTGATGAAATCATGATAAATAATAAAGAAATAAGTTTGTGAGAAGTCTGTGTGAACATGAGCAGCAAAACTACTTCATTCTTCTAGCATTAAAAAGAAGAAGAGAGTGCGCTGTATTAAACAATTTAAAACATTGCAGCGTGACGAAAGTGCTATATCCATTCCGAACGCTAATTTTACCAGACCGAGCAGTTCCGTCTCGGAATTTATTCTGAGCATTCGTGGCACTTTGTGCGTCGGAATTGGCCACACACGGTCGGAATTGACGCAATCGGATTTTGTTGTCTGAAAATTTTGTAGCCTGCTCTCAAACTTTGTGTCGGAAAATCGGATGGAAAAAGTCTGATTACTATGGATGTCGTGGGCTGTTGATTTTTTAATGTTTTAGCCAGTATTTTCCCTGCTTTGTTTCCATATTGATACCATTGAGTTTTATTTTTATCCCTTAATCGAAGGGACTCCTCAACAAGCACTGCTTGTAATTCCATTCGTTTATTGTTTTAAGTAATTTTATCAAATGAATTAGGATTCTGTTTATGTTTTTTTTCCAGATTCTCAATTTCTATCATCATTTGAGATTTCTTTTGTTCTTTTTCTTTTTTTTTGTCTTGACCCGTGCTTGATGAATAGTCCCTGTAACACACATTTTAATGTTTCCCATTGCATGGGGATTGAAGTTTCATCTTTTTCATGAGTTAATGAGAATTCTCTTATTGCTTTTCTGATATCACTTTCACATTCTTTATCTTTAATGAAGTTATCATTCAACCTCCACGTCTCCCTCGTTTTTATATGTTCAGTTATCTTAAGCTCCAAATATAACGGGGCGTGATCCGACCACAAAAATCCACCTATGTCTGTTGAAGGGGTCATCATCATACCGGCACGATTAACCACTTGCCGACCGCCTAACGTATATATACGTCGGCAGAATGGCACGGGCAGGCAGAATCACGTACCTGTACGTGATCTGCCTCCCGCGGGCGGGGGGTCCGATCGGACCCCCCCCCCGGTGCCAGCGGCGGTCGGCATTTGACTGGGAGCGTCGGGAGGCGAGGGGGAGACCATCCGATCGTGGCCCCCCCCTCGCGATCGCTCCCAGCCAATCGGAATCCTCCCCTGCCTGTGTGTAGTTTCACACAGGCAGAGGATGTGATGTCATCTCTCCTCGGCTTGGCAGTTTCCGTCCAGCGCCGAGGAGAGAAGACATGTAAGTGCACAACACACACAAACACACACAGTAGAACATGCCAGGCATACTTTACACCCCCGATCCCCCCCCAATCACCCCCCCCGTCACAAACTGACAGCAAGCAGTATTTTTTTTTTTTCTGATTACTGCATGGTGTCAGTTTGTGACAGTTACAGTGTTAGGGCAGTGAATATTACCCCCCTTTAGGTCTAGGATACCCCCCTAACCCCCCCTAATAAAGTTTTAACCCCTTGATCACCCCCTGTCACCAGTGTCACTAAGCGATCATTTTTCTGATCGCTGTATTAGTGTCGCTGGTGACGCTAGTTAGGAACGTAAATATTTAGGTTCGCCGTCAGCGTTTTATAGTGACAGGGACCCCCATATACTACCTAATAAATGTTTTAACCCCTTGATTGCCCCCTAGTTAACCCTTTCACCACTGATCACCGTATAACCGTTACGGGTGACGCTGGTTAGTTCGTTTATTTTTTATAGTGTCAGGGGACCCGCCGTTTATTACCTAATAAAGGTTTAGCCCCCTGATCTCCCGGCGGTGATATGCGTCGCCCCAGGCAGCGTCAGATTAGCGCCAGTACCGCTAACACCCACGCACGCAGCATACGCCTCCCTTAGTGGTATAGTATCTGTACGGATCAATATCTGATCCGATCAGATCTAAACTAGTGTCCCCAGCAGTTTAGGGTTCCCAAAAACGCAGTGTTAGCGGGATCAGCCCAGATACCCGCTAGCACCTGCGTTCTTCCCCTCCGCCCGGCCCAGCCCAAGTGCAGTATCGATCGATCACTGTCACTTACAAAACACTAAACGCATAACTGCAGCGTTCACAGAGTCAGGCCTGATCCCTGCGATCGCTAACAGTTTTCTTGGTAGCGTTTTGGTGAACTGGCAAGCACCAGCCCCAGGCAGCGTCAGGTTAGCGCCAGTACCGCTAACACCCACGCACGCACCGTACACCTCCCTTAGTGGTATAGTATCTGAACGCATCAATATCTGATCCGATCAGATCTATACTAGCGTCCCCAGCAGTTTAGGGTTCCCACAAACGCAGTGTTAGCGGGATCAGCCCAGATACCTGCTAGCACCTGCGTTTTGCCCCTCCGCCCGGCCCAGCCCACCCAAGTGCAGTATCGATCGATCACTGACACTTACAAAACACTAAACGCATAACTGCAGCGTTCGCAGAGTCAGGCCTGATCCCTGCGATCGCTAACAGTTTTTTTGGTAGCGTTTTGGTGAACTGGCAAGCACCAGCCCCAGGCAGCATCAGGTTAGCGCCAGTACCGCTAACACCCACGCACACACCGTACACCTCCCTTAGTGGTATAGTATCTGAACGGATCAATATCTGATCCGATCAGATCTATACTGGCGTCCCCAGCAGTTTAGGGTTCCCACAAACGCAGTGTTAGCGGGATCAGCCCAGATACCTGCTAGCACCTGCGTTTTGCCCCTCCGCCCGGCCCAGCCCAGCCCAGCCCACCCAAGTGCAGTATTGATCGATCACTGTCACTTACAAAACACTAAACGCATAACTGCAGCGTTCGCAGAGTCAGGCCTGATCCCTGCGATCGCTAACAGTTTTTTTGGTAGCGTTTTGGTGAACTGGCAAGCATCAGCGGCCTAGTACACCCCGGTCGTAGTCAAACCAGCACTGCAGTAACACTTGGTGACATGGCGAGTCCCATAAATGCAGTTCAAGCTGGTGAGGTGGCAAGCACAAGTAGTGTCCCGCTGCCACCAAGAAGACAAACACAGGCCCGTCGTGCCCATAGTGCCCTTCCTGCTGCATTCGCCAATCCTAATTGGGAACCCACCACTTCTGCAGCGCCCGTACTTCCCCTATTCACATCCCCAACCAAATGCAGTCGGCTGCATGAGAGGCATTTTCTTTATGTCCTCCCGAGTACCCCTACCCAACGAACCCCCCCAAAAAAGATGTCGTGTCTGCAGCAAGCGCGGATATAGGCGTGACACCCTCTATTATTGTCCCTCCTGTCCTGACAATCCTGGTCTTTGCATTGGTGAATGTTTTGAACACTACCATTCACTAGTTGAGTATTAGCGTAGGGTACAGCATTGCACAGACTAGTCACACTTTCACAGGGTCTCCCAAGATGCCATCGCATTTTGAGAGACCCGAACCTGGAACTGGTTACAGTTATAAAAGTTAGTTACAAAAAAAAGTGTAAAAAAAAAAAAAAAAACACAAACAAAAATATAAAATAAAAAAAAAAAAAAATAGTTGTTGTTTTATTGTTCTCTCTCTCTATTCTCTCTCTATTGTTCTGCTCTTTTTTACTGTATTCTATTCTGCAATGTTTTATTGTTGTTATGTTTTATCATGTTTGCTTTTCAGATATGCAATTTTTTATACCTTACCGTTTACTGTGCTTTATTGTTAACCATTTTTTTGTCTTCAGGTACGCCATTCACGACTTTGAGTGGTTATACCAGAATGAGAGTGGCTCCAAACATCTCTATGGCCTAAGAAACCGGAAGCTACGAGCATTTTATGACTTAGATTTCGCCGGATGTAAACAGCGCCATTGGGAAATTGGGAAAGCATTTTATTACACCGATCTTGGTGTGGTCAGATGCTTTGAGGGCAGAGGAGAAATCTAGGGTCTAATAGACCCCAATTTTTGCAAAAAAGAGTACCTGTCACTACCTATTGCTATGATAGGGGATATTTACATTCCCTGAGATAACAATAAAAATGATTTAAAAAAAAAAAAATGAAAGGAACAGTTTAAAAATAAGATAAAAAAATAATAATAATAAAGAAAAAAAAAAAAAAAAAAAAGCACCCCTGTCCCCCCTGCTCTCGCGCTAAGGCGAACGCAAGCGTCGGTCTGGCGTCAAATGTAAACAGCAATTGCACCATGCATGTGAGGTATCACCGCGAACGTCAGATCGAGAGCAGTAATTTTAGCAGTAGACCTCCTCTGTAAATCTAAAGTGGTAACCTGTAAAGGCTTTTAAAGGCTTTTAAAAATGTATTTAGTTTGTCGCCACTGCACGTTTGTGCGCAATTTTAAAGCATGTCATGTTTGGTATCCATGTACTCGGCCTAAGATCATCTTTTTTATTTCATCAAACATTTGGGCAATATAGTGTGTTTTAGTGCATTAAAATTTAAAAAAGTGTGTTTTTTCCCCAAAAAATGCGTTTGAAAAATCGCTGCGCAAATACTGTGTGAAAAAAAAAAATTAAACACCCACCATTTTAATCTGTAGGGCATTTGCTTTAAAAAAATATATAATAATTGGGGGTTCAAAGTAATTTTCTTGCAAAAAAAAATTATTTTTTTATGTAATCAAAAAGTGTCAGAAAGGGCTTTGTCTTCAAGTGGTTAGAAGAGTGTGTGATGTGTGACATAAGCTTCTAGATGTTGTGCATAAAATGCCAGGACAGTTCAAAACCCCCCCAAATGACCCCATTTTGGAAAGTAGACACCCCAAGCTATTTGCTGAGAGGCATGTCGAGTCCATGGAATATTTTATATTGTGACACAAGTTGCGGGAAAGAGACAATTTTTTATTTTTTTTTGCGCAAAGTTGTCACTAAATGATATATTGCTCAAACATGCCATGGGAATATGTGAAATTACACCCCAAAATACATTCTGTTGCTTCTCCTGAGTACGGGGATACCACATGTGTGAGACTTTTTGGGAGCCTAGCCGCGTACGGGACCCCGAAAACCAAGCACCGCCTTCAGGCTTTCTAAGGCCGTAAATTTTTGATTTCACTCTTCACTGCCTATCACAGTCTCGGAGGCCATGGAATGCCCAGGTGGCAAAAAACCCCCCCAAATGACCCCATTTTGGAAAGTAGACACCCCAAGCTATTTGATGAGAGGTATAGTGAGTATTTTGCAGACCTCACTTTTTGTCACAAAGTTTTGAAAATTGAAAAAAGAAAAAAAAAATTTTTTTTCTCGTCTTTCTTTATTTTCAAAAACAAATGAGAGCTGCAAAATACTCACCATGACTCTCAGCAAATAGCTTGGGGTGTCTACTTTCCAAAATGGGGTCATTTTGGGGGGGTTTGTGCCACCTGGGCATTCCATGGCCTCCGAAACTGTGATAGGTAGTGAGGAGTAAAATCAAAAATGTACGCCCTTAGAAATCCTGAAGGCACTGATTGGTTTTCGGGGCCCCGTACGCGGCTAGGCTCCCAAAAAGTCCCACACATGTGGTATCCCCGTACTCAGGAGAAGCAGCTAAATGTATTTTGGGGTGCAATTCCACATATGCCCATGGCCTGTGTGAGCAATATATCATTTAGTGACAACTTTGTGCAAAAAAAAAAAAAAAAATTTGTCACTTTCCCGCAACTTGTGTCAAAATATAAAACATTCCATGGACTCAACATGCCTCAAAGCAAATAGCTTGGGGTGTCTACTTTCCAAAATGGGGTCATTTGGGGGGGTTTTATGCCATCTGGGCATTTTATGGCCTTCAAAACTGTGATAGGTAGTGAGGAGTAAAATCAAAAATGTACGCCCTTAGAAATCCTGAAGGCAGTGATTGGTTTTCGGGGGCCCCGTACGCGGCTAGGCTCCCAAAAAGTCCCACACATGTGGTATCCCCATACTCAGGAGAAGCAGCTAAATGTATTTTGGGGTGCAATTCCACATATGCCCATGGCCTGTGTGAGCAATATATCATTTAGTGACAACTTTTTGTAATTTTTTTTTTTTTTTTTGTCATTATTCAATCACTTGGGACAAAAAAAATGAATATTCAGTGGGCTCAACATGCCTCTCAGCAAATTCCTTGGGGTGTCTACTTTCCAAAATGGGGTCATTTGTGGGGGTTTTGTACTGCCCTGTCATTTTAGCACCTCAAGAAACGACATAGGCAGTCATAAATTAAAGGCTGTGTAAATTCCAGAAAATGTACCCTAGTTTGTAGGCGCTATAACTTTTGCGCAAACCAATAAATATACACTTATTGACATTTTTTCTACCAAAGACATGTGGCCGAATACATTTTGGCCTAAATGTATGACTAAAATTGAGTTTATTGGATTTTTTTTAGAACAAAAAGTAGAAAATATCATTTTTTTTCAAAATTTTCGGTCTTTTTCCGTGTATAGTGCAAAAAATAAAAACGGCAGAGGTGATCAAATACCATCAAAAGAAAGCTCTATTTGTGGGAAGAAAAGGACGCAAATTTCGTTTGGGTACAGCATTGCATGACCGCGCAATTAGCAGTTAAAGCGACGCATTGCCGAATTGTAAAAAGTGCTCTGGTCAGGAAGGGGGTAAAACCTTCCGGGGCTGAAGTGGTTAATAAAAAAAGTAGTCTATTCTATTATATGAGTCATGTATGTTTGAGTAATATGAATAATTTTTTTCCGTTTGATGGTGAACCCTCCAAATATCTAATAATTGATAATTGCCCAGTAAATTTTTAAATTCCTTTAACTGATTTTTATTTCTATGTGTATGAGTGCTAGTAGTATCCATTTTTGCATCCAATATAAAATTAAAGTCACCGCCCAAAATTATTGTTCCTTCCGCTTTCTCCATTGCGCTCGACAGAGCTTTCATCCCACTCTTAATTTGTTCATAATTTGGTAAATAAAGATTTATAATTGTAAAGATTTTTCCATCTATCATTACCCTTACAGTTAAGGATCTACTATCTCCACTCTTATATTTTTGCAATATTAGTCTTTGTGGAACGCAATAGATACACCTTTTGATTTGGAATATGAAAATGTGTTGTGAATCCAGGTAACATAGTTCCTGTTAGTTATTTTTGGGATGTGATCTGAACGAAAATGAGTTTCCTAAAACAAAATATTTATTTTTTGCTTATGAAATGAGTTCAAGATTTGGTTTCTTTTAGAAGGAGAATTAAGGCCTCTTCCATTGAAAGAACATAGTTTAACACCCCCCCCCCATAAAAAAAGAAAAAAAAAATTATTAAATAAAAATTTCACTCACTCACCTCTCTTCCCACCCGAATCAATTCACTCAATATTCACTACACCAATCTCACCACTCACTCTAAACTATATCTATCTTGACTTCTATAAAGTCTGTCTTACTGAAGTAAGGTCCCTACTGAGGGGGAAATTGGGGCTGCCGTTTCAGATCTGACGCCCGTCCGTTTACCACATGCCGCTTTACTATTTCCTTATTTTTTCTCTATGAACAGTTTGCTATTTTATTAATATTTTCTTTATTCGTTTCATTTATGTAAACACATAAACACCTATTATTAATTTTGTACTCTTTAATCCATCTACCACTAAAACTCCACGAATATTGGGGGGGAATTAGGTCAAGGGTCGGGGGAAAAAAAAAAAACCCAATCAAGTTCAACTAATCTTCCCATCTCCCACCCTCCCCCCTCCTATTTACTTCCATCACCCTCAATGTATAGTGTTCCATGATATTGCACATGGTTCCTAGTATTACATCATTATGCTCAAAAAAAAAACCAAAAACACATTGCATCTTCCCATCTCCCTCCCACACCCCCCGTTTTCGCCCACCCTCAATGTTGGGTTTACATATTAGTGCACATAATTACTAGTGTTACAACATTGCAACTGCACAGAACAACAATAAATAAATAAATAAATAAATAAAATTCATATGTCACCAACCCTCCCTTCCCTTCATCCCACTATATGTAAATGTTCCAAAATCGTGTTAATATTGATCTCCTGGTGTTACAACTCTCAGTGTATATTAATGAATATTAATATATACATATATATAAAAAAACACAAAAAAAACAAAGATTCATATGTCCACCAACCCTCCCTCCCTTCCTTTCCCTCCATCCCACTATGTGTAAGTGTTCCAAAATCGTGTTCATAGTGATCTCCTGGTGGTACAATTCTCAGTGCATATTAATAAATGTTAATATATATCTATATATATATGTATGAAAACCTACTCCCCATTAACCCAATGGATTATGATTGCATGTTGCGCGATGTATATGTATATGTCCTAAATATATATATATGTATGAACATCCTATTGTTATCTGTCTTATATTGTGACATTATATGATCTAGTGTATTATTTGTAATATACTCACCCCCTATCCCTTAAAACCCATTCCCCTTTCCCTCCTCCCCCCCGTTTCAACCACCCAGTCGCTTTGCATGGATCCTTATGGTTTTCTAAATGTTTTCATATATATATCTTGGCCCACTCTGCACTCTGATAATTTTACTTCCGGGAGTCGAAGGGTTTCCAGGAATACCGGTAAGTCCTCCAAGTCCCTGTATGCTACTATTGAACCTTCATGTTGAACTTGCAACTGAAATGGAACTTTCCATCGATATTGAAGATTTTTCTTTGTTAGTTGCCCCAGAAGGGGTTTTAAAGCTCTTCTTCTGTCTAGTGCAGTGGTTCTCAACCTTACTAGTGCCGTGACCACTTGATAAAAGCAGTGCCGTGACCCCTAACAGTAAAATTATTTTCGTTGGTCATTTCATTGCTGTAATTTTGCGACTGTTATGAATCGAAATATAAATATCTGATATGCAGGATGTATTTTCATTCCTCCAAATTTAACATCTTAAAGCGTAGTGATTAATCACAAAAACAATCCGTAATATACAGCGCAAAATATTTAACATATAAGTTATAAATGAATAAAATGCCCCACCAAGAGACAGGGTAAGTGCCAGGCAGACGGCGGGTGGGCGGCGGGGCACAGTGGGAGCATTGATATGGCACGGGGGCAGCATTTGATGGTACAGTGGGAGCATTTGATATGGCACAGTGGCTGCGTTTGATGGGCACAGTGGCTGCATTTGATGGCACAGCGGGGCGACAATTGATGGGCACAGTGATGGCGCTTGATGGCACAGTGGCTGCGTTTGATGGGCACAGTGGTGGCAATTGATGTACAAAAATGCTATCTCTGATTTGCCAAATCACTGGTGTTCCGTCAGAATCAGCAAGCCGTCTGTGTTAACTGGAAAATACGTTTAGTCGCCGCCATCTTGGTAGACTCATCCTCAGCAAGTGGACTTCGGTGGGTGTAAAAAGATGTCCGCTTGCCGACTTCTAAGTGTAGCCTCACTGTGGACGAGAGTACCAAGATGGCGCTGACGGAACGTCACTTCCGTGCAGGCTCTCCTCTCCCGGAAGTAACATCTCGCTGGCCGAGACGGACAGACTCCGGCGTAACACAGTAACTTCGTGTCCGTCTTGGCCAGCATTCGCGACCCCCTGGCAAATCAGCAAATCAGCGGTTGAGAACCGCTGGTCTAGTGTGTATTTAGATAAGTCCTGAAAAAATATTAATTGTGTCCCTTCAAATTTAATATTTTTATTTTGTCGTGCGGCCGTCATAATTTTATCTTTTGTTGAGCGTAATGCATCCTACAAATAACATCTCGGTTTACCAGGATCTGGTCTTCTTGGGCCCATAACTCTATGTGCATGATTGATTATTAAGTCATCTGGATCTTGGTTCTGGATCAGTTCCTGAAATATCCTCTGCAATGTTGTTATCAAATCTTTTGAGCTCACATTTTCAGTTAGTCCTCTAATTCTTACATTATTTCTTCTATTTCTATTTTCGTGTTCATCTAAGGTATTTATGGCTTGCTTTAATTGCTTATCTTGCTCTTGAATTTTCTCCTTTACTTGTATAATTTCTTGCTCCATATTTGTCACTCTTATATCTATTATATCCATTTTTCTTGTGTTTTTTGTGTGGATATTTTAAGCGCCTGTATTTCTATTTTATATGACTTTTCCAGTCTATGTATATATTGGTCCATATCTGCCCTAGTTGGGAGAGAGCAGATGTATGTTCTCATATTCCATTCTTTATCTGCTTCCTTCTGTTCTAATAACAAATCCGTTGAGTCTATTGGTGAACTATTTCCAGGTTGATTTATTTGTTCATCCCCCCAATGACCTTGATGCTGTAGACAATTCCGCAATATTTAACAATTCCTGCGATATCTGTAATGTCTGTAGTGCTTGGGGGTATTGTAGTTGTAGTTGTTGAAAAAACTCTTTAGTATCTGTATTTTGAGTTACTTGGGCCCCTGTAGTGTTTTTATTTATATTCTCCTTTTTATTTTTTTGAGGTTTTGATTTTTTACTACCTTTCTTGGGCGCCATGTCTGAGTCCTAAAATCTGTAAAGGTCCTTATCTATACCATGAATGGTAATCTATATTTGCAAATAGTTCCTTGTATATTCTATGTTTGGAAGCCAGAGGGGTGAGAGCCCTGGGTTTGGGGGCTGATGGATCATACTACTATAGTCACAAGTAGCCTCTTTCTTATTGTTCCTTATTATTACTTCATTGCAGTAAAAAGTCTTTTTCTGATTTATAGCGTATCATCCCCTCATCCATCTCAATATATATCCCACTCTTATTGTTCTTTCATTACATTTCACTTTCACTTCATTTCACTTTAGCAGCAGTCCTTATATGTATAGACTTTTTTTAACATACAACGACCAATATCTTGTGCTTATGGAGCCAAACAGCAGTTTAAGCTTCTATTATGAATTAAATATCGCACCATAAATACTAGCTCACCACTCCTGAGTTTCCCGAGCACTCCCCTTTTTTTTTCCTCCACTCTCGTCCGTCTCAGGTTTCGGTTTCACTGCTCCGCTATGTCCTCCAAAATTCTCCTATTGTCCACAGGACAGAGGAATTTTCTATATGAGTTACTGGTATTATTCTGTACACCCTTCTGTTTGGGCTTTGCTAATATCTACCAGAGCTCTCCGGGATCGTCCTGATCACTGCTGTATGCTGCGGAAGTCTGCCGGAGGGTGGATTATCGTCCGAACGGCTTCTGTTACCGGCTTCTGCCGCTGAACTGAAGCACACGCCTGGACCCGGCTCCTGATCTCCTAGCTTCGTCCACGGCACCCCACAGGTATTTCGATTTTAGATTCCCGGTCTTCTTAACCTGTCCCCGACAAGCAGATAGTCCAGGTAATGCAGGAGGTATACTGAGCAGTGTAATCGTGGGTTAGGTGTGGCTCTCCTGGGTTGAATACCCTCGCAGTCAGCTGTTCAGATACTCCTCGCTCAGCTGCAGCATGAAAGATTCACGGTCTTTACGGAGCGGCCATCTTAGTCAACAGCTCCTCCTCCCCCTCCCCTCCTAATTTGAATTTGGACAGTACATCTGTTGCTATTAATTGGCATGGTTACCGTGGCATGTCTTGGTTTGATCTCCGTTCTCTATTGACTGAATTGCTTTCTTCTTTGTCACATCCTGGTATTATTATTGTTCATTTGGGGGGTAATGATTTAGGGGTTCATAAAACTCTAGATTTGGGTTCACATATTAAACTTGACTTTCTTCATTTACGTTCTATACTTCCCGCCTCTGTTCTGCTTTTATTTCTGAGATTGTTCCATGATTAAAATGGTTAACTAATCCTGATCTCTTGTATCCTGAAAAAAATCAGGAAGCGGGTGAACAGGCTTATTGCCAAATTTATGCCTTCTGTTCAACGATTTTCTTTTAGACATGTTGATTTAGAAGAAGGGTTGTATGGTTTTTATCGCTCTGATATGGTCCATCTTTCTGATATTGGGCGTCATATCCTTAACTTGGATTTGCAAACTTGTGTAGAATTGGCCGTGGCCCGGGTGGGGTGCCAGGCTATGTAAAGTTTAGCCTGGCGTTTGGGGTAGTTTGTATATTAAAATTATATATAGTTCGAGCATTAATGGCTGAACTATTGGAATGTTAATGGTTTAAATATAGTTCGAGCTTTGATGGCTGAACTATTGTATTTTTGTGTAATTTTAGTAATGGTTATAATAGAAACATTTTTTGTTAAATTGGTATTATTATTATGCCAATAATAATGGACCACGACCATTTTTTATCCATGTTTGGAGTCTGTTTGTATTTATTTATTTACCATTTACCATTACATTTGAATATGAGTTTTCAGCCTCTGGTCCCATGATAGGCAGGAGAAGCTCAATAGCGGTACTCTTTTTTGAAAAAATTGGGGTCTTTTAGACCCTAGATCTCTCCTCTGCCCTCAAAGCATCTGACCACACCAAGATTGGTGTGATAAAATGCTTTCCCAATGGCACTGTTTACATCCGGCGAAATCTAAGTCATGAAATGCTCATAGCTTCCAGTTTCTTAGGCCATAGAGATGATTGGAGCCGTTCTGGTCTCTAGATTGCTAGGATTGCTTTTATATGAAAGCCGACCGCTGGCTGAAAAGAATGATAGGCAGGAGAAGCTCAATAGCGACCCACCCCCCGCCTATGGGAACAGGGACTGAAACAAAAGCAGTTAATTCATATTAATAATTTTTTACCTGTTAACAATAAACTTTATTTAAACATTTCTGGAAGCTTCTAAGAAGGTCAGGTGACTAGAAGACCCTATTAGAAGAAAGAAAAAATTAACCGTTGTCAGTTACACTTCAAGAAGAAGCATCCCCCCCCTCCCTATGTCGTGGTCCTTGTTATGTGGCTGATCCCTTCTATTGTAAGGGATAGTTGGTATATTAAAATTATATATTGTTTGAGCTTTAATGGCTGAACTATTGGAATGTTAATGGTTTAAATATAGTTCAAGCTTTGATTGCTGAACTATTGTTATTTTGGTGTAATTTTAGCAATGGTTATAAGAGAAAAATGTTATTGTTAAATTGGTATTATTATTATGCTAATAAAGGACCACTGACTTTTTTATCCATATTTGCAGTCTGTTTGTATTTATTTATTTACCATTACATTTGAATATGAGTTTTCAGCCTCTGGTCCCATGATACCAAGATGATACCTAAACTCGCAGGCATCATTCTGGTATAACCACTCAAAGTCCAGCAACATACCAGTACGTTGCTGGTCCTTGTTGGGCATATATTGTAATTTTTTTTCATGCAGCCTGTGGGCTGAACAAAAAAAAGAGATTGATCGGTGGGTATGCCCACCATTAGAATACCTCCCTTCATCTACCCACTTCTAATGATGGGCATATATGCACCATTTTGTTTTTAACCGTGGTGGTGAAATCACCTCCTACAGCGCTGGAGTCACGGCTTTATATATCGTGGGAGCAACCACTGTTGCTGTCAAGATAAATAAATCAGTGCTGCAGTTGAATGGCCTAAAAAATATATGCCGAAGCATGGGGGCATCTGCCCAAAAAGTTAGGAGCAAATCGCTCCTCCTTCCATGCTGCCCCATGCATCGGCATATATGCTCTTTTTTTTAACTGTGGTGGTGAAATCACCTCCTACAGCGCTGGAGTCACGGCTTTATGTATCATGGAAGCAAACGCTGTTGCTGTCAAAATAAATAAATCTGCGCTGCAACTGAATGGCGTACCTACTAAGCAAATGATGGTTAACAATAAAACAAAGTAACATTACAGTATAACAGTAAGGCATACCATACCTAACAAAGCAAATACAAAAAAAAAATAGTAAAAAATAAAACATTTTTTAATGCAATCTGTGCCTAAAATATATACCGTATTTATCGGCGTATAACACGCACTTTTTTCCCCTTAAAATCAGGGGAAAATCGCGGGTGCGTGTTATACGCCGATCCCCTGCGATCCTGAGCTTCAAAATCGCCGATCGCGATTTGAAAATGGCGCTGCCGGCGCCGAAATACACAGAGCCGGTTCTCGGCTCTTCTCGGCCACTTTCGGCTTCACTCGAGCGCCGCCCGAACCTAGCCGAGTGTACTCGGCTTGGTACGGATAGCTCCGCTCACAGTCACGCCCACCACAAAGGGAACGAGAGCCGCTGAGAAGAGCCGAGGACCGGCTCTGTGTATTTCGGCGCTGGCGGCGCCATTTTCAAATCGCGGTCGGCGATTTTGAAACTCAGGATCGCAGGGGATCACAGGATCGCAGGGGAGCGGCGCCATTTTCAAACTGCGAGCTGCAAGGCTGCACTGGGGCAAGGCTGCACTGGGATAAGGCTGCACTGACAAGGCTGCACTGACAAGGCTGCACTGGGGCAAGGCTGCACTGAGAAGGCTGCAATGATGGGCATTTAAATGTAAGTTTTTTTCCCTTAAACTTCCCTCCTAAAAGTTTTTTTTCCTTAAAATTCCCTCCTAAACTTGGGGTGCGTGTTATACGCCGGTGCGTGTTATACGCCGATAAATACGGTATATGCCAAAGCATGGGGGCATCGCCCCAAAAGTTAGGAGCAAATCGCTCCTCCCCCCTGCTGCCCCCATGCTTCAGCATATATGCTCTTTTTTTTAACTGTGGTGGTGAAATCACCTCCTACAATGCTGGAGTCACAGCTTTATGTATCATGGGAGCAAACGCTGTTGCTGTCAAGATAAATGAATCCGAGCTGCAGCTGAATGGCGTACCTGCTAAGCAAATGATGGTTAACAATAAAACAAACATTACAGTATAACATACCATACCTGCAAAGCAAATGCAATAAAGCATAGTAAAAATAAAACAGAGAGAAAGATATAGAATAATAGTGAGCAAACAGTAGAGTTAACAGTAGAGAGTGAACATAAGCGAGAGAACAAGAGAGAAGAAAAATACAACCACAACTATTTTTGGCTTTTTTATTTTTTGTGGTTTTTTTGTGTTTTTTTTTTCACTTTTATAAAAACTGTAAAAAAAACTATAAACTGAACGTTGCAGATTAGGGTCTCTCAAAATGTAATGGCCATCACATCTTCCGAAACCCCGAGACCCTGTGTACGTGTGCCTATGACTGTGTGGTGCTGTACCCTACGCTAATACTCAACTAGTGCTTACTGCATTTGCATTTGCATTGGGAAGTTGGGCCAGAGCACCGTCTGGAAACAGAAGGGCTCTGATGATCTCTTCCTGGAATTTAAGGAAGGATCCAGTTCGTCCTGAAGCTCTGTATAGCACATGAGCGTTCAGCAAAACCAATTGAAATAAGTATACAGAGACTTTTTTATACCAGCATCTGGCCTTACGGGCAATTGGGTACGGCGCCAACAACTGGTCGTTGAGGTCCACCCCTCCCATATTGAGGTTATATTCATGGGCACAGAGGGGTTTCTTCACAACACCAGTCGCCGTAGAAATTTGGACTGTCGTGTCTGCGTGAAGGGAGGAAGGAACGAAAATATTCTTATTCTCAGGACATGCACTAATACATCAAAATCTAGGTCTGGGTCTTTGCTATTCTCGCAATATAAAGCTCTTCGCTGTAGGATTTATAGTTTTTAAAATACAACCGTTTGAGATACTGCACAGTTATTACAGCTACCATGATCCTGTGTATTGTGTTTTGAGCAGTGGTTGTGAAGCATAAACAGGACATGAGCGTTGCCAGGAAACAGTGGTTGTAAACACTGATTATCATCAAACAGATAGCACACTTTCACATCCATTCTACGTCAAGATGCTGAGACCCCCCAAATGCATGTGGTCATACCGTCATCTGCTAGGCTTGATAATGCTGCTGTTTTTATAAATCATTTGCTTAGCAGGTACGCCATTCAGCTGCAGCACGGATTTATTTATCTTGACAGCAACAGCATTTGCTCCCACGATACATAAAGCCGTAACTCCAGCGCTCTTGGAGGTGATTTCACCACCACAGTTTAAAAAAATAAATAAATAAATAAAATGGTGCATGTATGCCCATAATTAGAAGTGGGTGGATGAAGGGCAGTATTCTAATGGTGAGCTTACCCACGATCAATCTCTTTTTCGTTCTTACATTCCCTGAGATAACAATAAAAATTATTAAAAAAAAATTAAAGGAACAGTTTAAAAATCATAAAAAAAAGCAAAATAAATAAATAATTAAAAAAAAAAACGAAGCTGGTCTGGGGGGGAGGAGCTGACGCCCAAGATGGCCGCTTAGAGAGATCGAGGGGCAGACACGCTGCAATGCTACAGACGCTGTAGAGAAGGAGGGTTGAGGCAGCCAATTCATATGCTTAACAGCTGGGCTGACTGCTAAGATTAACCCTGACAAGAGACCGAGCCAGCTGATAGAAGCCGCCTTGACAAGAGCGGTGGTGTGAGGAGGCGGAGACTTACACAGGGGATCGAGGAAGGAACGGTATCTGTCCGGTGCCGGGAGCGAGACCAAGGAAGGGTCCAGGAGACAGAACGAAGCCGGGCGGGTGTCTCTGTCTGTCTGCATACACAGGCGGTAGGGGCGGCTCGCTGCGGGGACGCGCACTCCTGTGGAAGCCCTCGGGACACATACAGCAGTGATCAGGAGGACCAAGAGATCTCCCGGCTATCAGGTACCCAGGAAAAGCCTAAGCTGTACAGACGCCGTGTCATACCGAAGGAAGGAAGAAATATATCCCCTATACCAGGTATGACTATGGAAGTTGTGTAAAGTAACAGCAGAAAAAAAAAAAACTGCATAAATTACATAAAATCTGCATAAGAAACCACAGAAGGTTATAATCCGGAAAAAGTGTTACTGGGAAGATTAAAGGACCCTGAGTCAGCATAAACATTTAAGGGGCATATAGACTGTGTTTGAATCGGCTAATTCAATCTATGTGAAAGAGACATTATATCAATAACACTTATCCCCTCTATAACAGCTATCAAGGGACAGTATCTGAGATATAAAAAGGAAAATTTATTATCAAATACTTACCGTAATTTTCCTTTCCTGATGGACTCCATGGCAGCCTACGTGTGGGTTAACCCCGCCTCCTCTCCATTGCTATAGGACCCCCTACCCTATAAGATTGAGCTCACCTGTATAGACTGTGTTCCGTAACTAGCCTACTCTTTGACCGATGGGTGGGAACTCCGTCTGCCATGGAGTCCATCAGGAAAGGAAAATTACGGTAAGTATTTGATAATAAATTTTCCTTTTTCCTGACAGACTCCATGGCAGCCTACGTGTGGGAAATAACTAGCCATTCCACACGGGCGAGTATGCTGAACAGCAATAAATTTTATTTGACCCGTCAACCGACAGGATTTATAAACCAAAGATCACAGAGGCAAGCGAAGCAGGCTCAGAAAAATAATGTGACATCAAGGTTTTAATAGGGGCCCATGAGGCCGCTTGCAGATAACGTCTGGATACGCGTACCGGGTTGCTGCCCATGAAGCTGCTATATTCTTGGTGAAACGTGCCGTCATGCCTCCAGGGGAGTCAGGATCCTAGCTGTATAAAGCTGATGGATAAACTTGACAATCCAGGCCGCAGTCGTTCTGGTAGAGGCTTGAATCAGTTTGTTACTGCCAAAGTGCGGGATGAACAGGCAGACAGAGTGTCTAAAGGAAGGAAGTAGCTTGCAGGTATACCTTCAGAATTTTGTCTACGTCCAGGGGATGAACTTTAGTGGACTCCTGGGTCCTGAATGTAGATAGGACGATTCCCTGGATCTTATGGAACCTTGAGGTAATTCTCGGATTTGAGCTGAGCATATGAATAAGGACCGTCTGGTCCGGAAAGAGGACAGTGATTTTAGCTGAAAAGGTCTCCAATAGGAAGCGGGGAGGACCCCGTGTTACTAAGTTCAGACAGTGAGCCAATGACAAGGGGAAGGTCTAAATTGGGAAATCTTGGTCTCCTTTCTGAGGGCTAGGCTTTGACTGCCCATAGAACGACTGGTGGACTAAAGGGTGAACAGCCCACGAAGTTCCAGAGAAGGCCGACAAAGCTGAGACTTGGACTCTAAGAGAGCCGATTGATAGAGATAAATCTAGGCTGAAAAGCTTAAGATATCCTGAGCTTTGGATTTCTACATGACCTGCCCAAAGAATGAGAACTCAACAGACTTGGCCTGAATTCTCCTATCGACTTAATTCACGCTCATCCCCGTAGAGTTCATGAGAGTGGCAAACATCCTTGAAGCGCACCTGAGCCGGACAAGGGTGCAGGACTGCCCATTAAGAAAGAAGGCCCAGCCCAAGAGGAAGAGACAACGGATCACGGAAACTGAGCTGACTCAGGAAGGGAAGTCAAGGCTTGTTAGGCCAGTAAGGAGCTACAGCCACCACTCTTGACTGCTTCCGCATGAGATCTTCGTAAGAATCTGAGGATTATTGGGAGTGATGAAAGAGGCATATGCCCTCTCAAAGCTCAATCGATTTGTCAGGGCATCCACTCCAGAGGCCTAGCTGCAATGGCTCCGCGTTGTAACACCTCACCAGCTTGAGGTTGCCTGTGAAGAAAAAAGATCCACTTTGGAATTGACTCCCAGGAACAGAATCCACTTGAATGTCTGCACACGAGAAGACCATTCGTTAGTGTCTGTGTGACAGGAATCAAATCAGACGAACTGGACTCCAGGGATATAGGCCATTGAAAAGCCGGTCAGGTTCTTCTGGGCCCAAGACATGATGGGCTTGAACTCCCGGAATAGTGTGGAGATTCGAGCGCCCCTATGACTCTTCACTCAGAAGATCGCCGTTGTAACGTCCATTCTTAAAATACTGACTCTCCCTCCCAGAGATGGGAGAAGAACTGAAGGGCACACTAGGCTGCCCGAAGATCCAGGACATTCTAGCCCGGGTCAAGAAGACGCGCACCCAACCTGCTTTAAGCAGGATCCGAACTGTAGAGGACTCTCCAACCGGTACAGCTGGCATCGGTCGTGACCTTGACCCATGAGATGGGACAACGGAGTGGCAAATGAGCAGGTTTTGTGCTGCAGACACCAGAAGAGGCTACTCCACGTCGTTGATGATATGTGAATAGGTTGACTGTTGTCCCTTGATTTCCCTTGCTGCAGAAAACCTGACGGGAGAGGATATGACCTCTGCAGGAACCACTTCACCATAGGGGTCGTGTAGACCGTCGAGCCGATAGAGCTTTTCTTTTTTTTTTTTTTTTTTTTTTCAGAAGACTTAGGTGAGGTTATCAGCCCGAAAAGGAGGAAGAAGAACTGTAGATGGTCTTACCCAACTTGGAACCGGAGGTAAGCATCCTCAAGTTGATTGAGATTAGCCAATCCCCCGGCCATATAGAAGGACGACAGAGCCTTCTATTGTATGTACAAATTTTTATACTTGTATAGGTAAGTTTGATTTATTACTGGTCACCAAAACTGTTACTTTTGTATTGCGAAGAGGGGAAAGTATACCCCCTGGAATTTTTCGTCCCTTGGTACATGTACAGTAACGCCTGCTCCCGCTCTTCCGACCAAGTTAGCAGAGTGGAATAAATCTGGAGAAAGGAGTATTAGTGAAGGACCATGTGTGGCTCGATAAAAGAGGAGCAGATGAGCCTCCCCGCCCGACCTGCTTGGGCGGGCACAACCCAAAAGATTCAGCTGGTTCACAACCATTGGACGCCTAACTCTTAGCAAGTTCGGAAGGACACTCCAATTCTTTCTGAAGTCCCAGCCAGACCTTTAAAAGCAAGCTTCTCACGAGCGTTCAGCACCTCCCGTACTGGGGACTCTTCCGACCGAGCAGACGCCTAACCTGGGGAAGGCGTAACTATAAGTCCAGCTGAACCATGACCAAGGACCATTTAGTTTAGTCCAAGCCAACAGGTGGATCAGATTGATGCCAGCTTCAGCTCCTTAACTGCTGAACTTGTGAAGAACTCCTCCAAAGCTTCCCTAAGTACGAAGACTACAATCATTGTCTAGGCTTCCATAACCTTTAGACTTAGCTGCTAGATCCAGGGCAGGGTTACGAGCCATACCGGCAAACCCGTAAGCTTCCTTGAGATCTTGATCTAACATCTCTCAAGCCTGTCCTGCGAGACACGGCATCTTCTAAGTTAGAGTAACCTGTTTTGTCAGACGCCACAATGCTGCATCTATAAGGGGAGTGTTTCCCAGACACTTCACTTCTTCTGCCTTGAAGGGATACAATCTAGAGGTATTGATTGACATAGAAGTTTTCTTTTCCACTCAGTTGCACTCCTCATTCATTTAATCCGTGAGGAGCAGAAAGAGAGAGAGAGCGTCCTTTCCCCCGGTATTTAGAACTACTTTGCTTAGCCGGCGGGGGTGGTGGAAGGGTCTACTCACTTAAGGGCTTCCCTAATCGCTTTGACTCGTGGAAGAACCAGAGATACGACAAGGCTTCTGACACATTCGTCACCTTCCAACTTGCTGTCTGAAGAATCCAGAGAAGCAGCGAAGGGCTGGGAAGGACCCAAAAAAAAAAAAAAAAACCTCTGGGCTATGTCGGCCAAGAAGCCGGGTGGGATGGACAATTGGCTCCATGTGTAGGATGTGTCCTATTTGTTTAGAGACTATTACCTCACACATTTCACAAGAGACTCCATATTCTTGTTTCCTGTCCCTTCTATCCCCAACCGCCCAGGCATAACAGTAGTCACATAACGACTTGCCCTCCAGGACTCGTGTCTCACATCTCCAGCAGGCTCTGCCATCTGAGCGGCTGGTAGGGCAGTGGCGGTGACTAGAGGAGGAAAGGCAACATCTCCTCTAGATGGAGGAGAAATGGCAACATCTTCTCTAGATGGAGGAGGAATGGCAACAACTCCTCAATTTGAAGGAGGAATGGCAACATCTCCTCTGGATGGAGGAGGAATGGCAACATCTCCTCTAGTTGAAGGAGGAATGGCAACATCTCCTCAATTTGCAGGAGGAATGGCAACATCTCCTCAATTTGCAGGAGGAATGGCAACATCTCCTCTAGTTGGAGGAGGAATGGCAACATCTCCTCTGGATGGAGGAGGAATGGTAACATCTCCTCTAGTTGGAGGAGGAATGGCCACATCTCCTCTAGTTAAAGGAGGAATAGCAACATCTCCTCTAGTTGGAGGAGGAATGGCAACATCTCCTCTGGATGGAGGAGGAATGGCAACATCTCCTCTGGATGGAGGAGGAATGGCAACATCTCCTCTAGTTGAAGGAGGAATGGCAACATCTCCTCTAGTTGGAGGAGGAATGGCAACATCTCCTCTGGATGGAGGAGGAATGGCAACATCTCCTCTAGTTGAAGGAGGAATGGCAACATCTCCTCTGGATGGAGGAGGAATGGCAACATCTCCTCTGGTTGAAGGAGGAATGGCAACATCTCCTCTGGTTGGAGGAGGAATGGCAACATCTCCTCTGGATGGAGGAGGAATGGCAACATCTCCTCTGGTTGGAGGAGGAATGGCAACATCTCCTCTGGATGGAGGAGGAATGGCAACATCTCCTCTAGTTGGAGGAGGAATGGCAACATCTCCTCTAGTTGGAGGAGGAATGGTAACATCTCCTCTTGTAGAAGTTTGTGGCATGGCAAGGTCTCTGCTGCCCCGGACCATGACTTGCGGGTCTGATCTGAAAAAGGGCTGAAAAAGATTGGGGGGGGGGGGACACCAAAGGTAAGTCTCAAACCTTTGAGACTGCAACCTCGGCCCCTCTCCTCATCTGCACGTACCTTGTGCATGAGGGCTGGCTGTATGAAGGCAGTGACCTGTTCATAACCGCTGGACAGAACGTCATCATGACATGGATGGTCTGCAGAGGACCCGGAAATGCTACACATACCGAGCCTATCAGAAAGATTACGTACCCAATATATGTATACATATATACATATATATACATACACACACCTATACACTTATATAAACACATACACATTATTATTTATTTATTCATTTATATATACACATATATATTATTATTTACACACATTTTTCTTCTTCTCTCTTTTTTTTTTTTTTTTAATATGTATGTACATATATGTGTTATCTATTTACCCTTACTTTCCCCTTTAAGGGGAGAAAACTCAGTAGACCAATGCAGACCAGGCTGGGGGAAGATGCCACTCACTGTCTGCATGAAATCCCGTTTTTGACAGGAGATGGCAGACAATCGAATCCCCCGCCTGAGTGACGTCACTGCTCCTCCACCTCGCGCCTGCGCTGTGGAAGACAGCCACATGGCGCCTGCGCGGCCACCGGAGAATTCGCCACTCCGCGCACGCTCGAGCCAAGCCTCGCTTTCGCGAAGGCCCCGCGCATGCACAGAACGACAGCGGCGGCCGCAACCCGGAAGCACCGCGGCTACCTGGAACCCAGAAGCGTTCCAAACGCCATGAGGGGACACAGAGGAACCGGAGAGCACCAGGAGACAAACACAGCATAACAAAGAAACGGCTGCCATGGAAGTAGTAGAAAATCTCAGACCTTGCCAGCCGTTGATGCGTCCACCTTCAGGCATACCAAGGCATGCACCCCTCTACGACTGGGGAATCTAGTGCCATAAAAAGCTACTCGCCCGCTCATAGCTGGGTCCTGAGCTGTACCGTATGATGGTATGCTGGAATCTGGAAAAACTCCGACCGGACGCAAACAGGAACAATCGTGATGTAGGTCCATGGAGGAGGACAAAAAAGGAACACAGTCTATACAGGTGAGCTCAATCTTATAGGGTAGGGGGTCCTATAGCATTGGAGAGGAGGCGGGGTTAACCCACACGTAGGCTGCCATGGAGTCTGTCAGGAAAAGTTTTTTTTTTTTTCTTTTTGGCAATACTAAGATAAAAATCATTTTTACATAAGAAAAGGAGAAGGGAAAAGAAGGAAAAAGAAAGGGGATATAAAGAGATAGTAGTTCTAATAAAAATATGGCTCCAAAGAAAGGTAATAAAACACCACAGCCTCAAAAAAATAATAAAGATAAAACGGAAAGTAAAAATAAAAACCCTACAGGGGCTCAATCCACACAAACAGCAGATATAAAAGAGATCTTTCAACAACTACAATTGCAATCACCCCGAGCAACTCAAGCCCTGCATACTTCACATACTCCACAAGAAATCTCAAACATTGCAGAAATATTGGTAACATCCAGATCATCAGGGGAAGAGCAAATGGACCACCCTAGAAATAGTTCACCAATAGACACAATGGATTCTTTAAGTGAACAAAAAGAGGGGAATAAAGATAAGTGGGATATGAGAACATACATTCAATCTCTCCCAACCAGAGCAGATATGGACCAATATGTACACAGATTAGAAAAAACATATAAAGTAGAGATTCAAGAGCTCAAGATAACTACAAAAACCGTGCAAGAAAAAACGGCTAAAATAGATTCCAGAGTATCAAAAGTGGAACAGGAGTTATTGAAGATAAAAGAAAAAACACAAAAACAAGGGATTCAAATAAATCAACTAATAAATAGTCTAGATGAACAAGAAAATAGAAGCCGTATATCCAATATAAGAATCAGAGGTCTAAAAGAAGAAGTAAGTGCAAAAGATCTTAAAACAACATTACAAGAAATTTTCCAGGAAATTACCCAGGATATGGATGTAAAAGACCTGATAATAGATCGTGCTCACAGAGTGGCGGGAATAAGGAGACTTGACCCCAGTAAGCCGAGGGATGTTATCTGCAGGATGCACTATGCCCATATAAAAGACAGAATAATGCTAGCAGCACGTCAAAATAAAAACATCCAGCATGAGGGAAATCCGTTACTATTCTTCCAAGACCTGTCTAAATTTACATTGGATCGGAGGAGAGCATTAAAACCCCTAGTGGAACAGCTTAAGAAGAACAATCTGCAGTATAGATGGAAATTCCCTTTTCAACTACAGGCCCAAAGAGAAGAATTAACTGCAACTTTCAGTGATTTAGAAGATTTACCACAGTTCTTAGCAATCCTCAAACTATCAGAAATAGAACTGCCGGCGTGGCCTATTTCTTATGTGAAAATGTCTAGAAAATTTTGAGGTGTGGAGTGGGGGGAAAGGGGGATAAGGAGAAGGGGGCAGAATTGATTATTAGTGTTATTTTAAGGGAATAGTTGAAATAAACTTAAATGAATAAATTAAGGGAGGGGGCGAGGGAGGGGGGAGTGTGTAATATGGGAGGGGCATGGGAGTCCCCCCCCCTTTTTTTTTTTTAACAAAATAGATATTATTTGTGTATATGATTATATTTTTGGGTATAAATTAAAGGATATGCAATATAAGGGGACTATATCAATTGGGGTTCACACGGGTGGGGCATGAGTGATGAAAAGTGCCCGTCTAGGAATGTAGTCACAGTATATAAATTTAGATATGATGGGACCATAATAATAACACGTTTGGAGGAGGGGAGATGAGGGTTTTTTTTTTTTTTCTCTCACAAATATAAGGTATTTGGATAATGAAACAATAGGTTTGGGTAGATAAAATGTGCGTAATATAGAGGGAATACAATATGTAGGCTTGACACGTGTGATATATGAGTGATAAAATGTGTTGATTTATAATATTGGCATAATATGTATGTTTAGCTAGTAGATGTGGTGGGATTTTAATTAACCACACGATGGTTGGAAACTAGAGTGGATTCGGGGTTCTTGGGGGAGGGGGGGGGGGGTTTCCCTCACAATATAAAAGTATCTGGATAATGAAACTATATGTTTGGGTAGATAAAGTGTACATAATATAGAGGGAATATAACATGTAGGCCTGACACGTGTGATACATGAGTGATAATAGGTGTTGATTTATAAACTTAGCAAAATATATATGTTTAGTAAGTAGATGTGGTGGGATTTTGATTGACTACACGATTGGTGGAAATAAGGGTGGATTCGGGGTCCCGGGGGGAGGGGGGCTTTTTTCTCCCCCTTTTTTTTTTTTTCTCACTCTCTCTTCTTTTCTTCCTTTTCCTTTCCCTTCGCCCCCTTCCATGCGTTGCATTCCCCTGTCCCCTCCTGCGGTAACGGAAAAGAATATTTCCCTCTGGGCGGGACGGGATGATAGGGGGAATAAAGACTAATATATGAGATGTATAAGCCCTGGGATAGGTATATTTAGAGATGCTTCCCCCACGCACCCCTGCCCACTTACCCCCCCCCCTTTCCTCTCTGTCAAGTATAGGAGAGGGTCGAGGGGGACGGATAGCTAAGGGGGCAGGGGGAGAATAAGAATCTAAAAGAAGAAGAATACAATCCTTAAAAAAGCAGCGTATGCCACCGATAGAGTGGCTAATCTTGGACGTCAGTGTCCAGCGACCCCTGCATAGGGAACTTTAATTAGTAAGGTAGACTTCAGATAAGTCAAATAGTTTTAGGGTTGTTTCGGGAGTTGGGTGCGTGAGAGAGTCCTTTGTATTTTGTTTTTTTGGGGTTTGGTTTTTTTTTTTTTTTTCTGCCCCTACTGGTTTCGAGATATGAAAATATGCTCTTATAACATTAGAGGTCTGAACTCAGCAACAAAAAGGTCACAGGTTCTGTATTCTCTGCATAAGCAAAAAGTAGGGATAATTTTCTTACAGGAAACGCATTTCCGTACGGACCACATCCCGAATCTACAAAATAGATTTTACACCACATGGTATCATGACTCCTTTATGTATTCAAAATCAAAAGGTGTCTCTATAGCAATACATAAAACAATACCACATCAGGTGCTGGAAGAATGGCGTAATAAGGATGGAAGAGCAATACTACTCAAACTTATTATATATGGCAAAAAATATACGTTTATTAATGTATATTTACCTAATCAAGGTCAACATAAGGTAGGAACACAAATGTTGAAAGAGCTTATGGAAAAAGCTGAGGGGATAACAATAATCGGAGGAGATTTTAACTTTGTTCTTGATAAAGAGATGGATACTACAGCACCTTCACTAATACGGATGGGCAGGGAGAAAAACATTTTTTTAGAAACGATGGCTAAATATCAGCTGATCGATATATGGAGGGCTCTAAACCCAACAGAAAAAGATTTCACATTTTACTCAAAAGTCCATGGGACATACCACAGACTGGATTTTTTTCTGATAAACCAGATGGGGATGGCGGTAACCTTATCTATCGAGATAGGTAGTTCGTTATGGTCAGATCATGCGCCAGTGTTCTTGGTACTGGACCCACTTAAGAGCAAAAATAGTAAGGGGAATTGGAAGCTTAATGATAATCTGCTGCATGATGAGACCTGTGTTACAGAAATAAAGAGGGCAATATCAGACTTCTTACATGATCACAGGGAGGATACTACATCTCTGCCGATCAAGTGGGAAACATTAAAATGTGTAATTCGAGGGCTTTTCATAAAACACGGGGCCAGATTGAAAAAATTAAAAGGCAATAGAATGACTCAATTATTAAAAGAAATACCCAAAATAGAAGCCCAACATAAACACAATCCAACGCGTGAAATATCAATGAGTTAACGGAAATGAAAACAGAACTAAAAACATTGATAAATGAGCAAACTCTACGTATAAGAGACAGTAACCGTGCCCTATACTATCAACAGGGTAATAAACCAGGTAAACTTCTTGCAAAGGCCCTGCGCCATCGGGGCAATATGCTGCCCATCGTTAAAATTAAGTCAGAAAAAGGAGATATGAGTTACGACCCAAAGGGGATATTGAAAGAGTTTCAGACCTTTTACACGAAATTATATAACATTCCTAACTGTGTCACAAATAGCGATTCGGAGGGATTCCAACAAAATATCGATCATTATGTAAGAGAAACAGCACTTCCTGTATTACCTCTGACAGAAAGGGTACAATTAGATCAGGACTTCTCGGAGATTGAAATACAAAATGTAATAGATGCATTAGTACCTGTGAAAAGTCCAGGCCCTGATGGCTTTACCCCTAGATTCTATAAAATATTTAAAGAAGAACTTATTCCCATTATGAAACAGACATTCAACGCAATATCCACATCAGTGCCTTTTGTTCCACAAAGCATGCAGGCCTATATTTCACTTATACCCAAACCAGAGAAGGATCATACTTTATGTGGAAATTATAGACCAATCTCTTTAACGAATATTGACCTGAGACTGTATGCCAATAGACTCGCCCCTTTAATGCCGGTACACATACACTTAGATCAGGTGGGTTTTATAGGGGGAAGGGAAGCAAGAGATAATACTCTAAAAACACTTACATTAATGGAATATGCACAGAGGGGCTCCATCCCATCCTGCCTATTAGCGATCGATGCTGAGAAAGCATTTGACAGGGTGGGATGGAGCTTCCTTAGAGAGACCTTAGTACAGTGGGGGTTGGGTCCTATACTTATGGATAAAATAATGGCCCTATATAAGAACCCAACAGCTAAGATACGGGCAAATGGCGACCTTTCGGAGGTAGTCCCTATAACAAATGGAACCCGACAGGGTTGCCCGCTATCCCCAATATTATATATACTGGTGATGGAGCATTTATTAATAGCGATTCGAAAAAATAAAGACATTCAGGGAATTAAAGTAGGAAATATGGAGTATAAGATGTCAGTATATGCAGATGATATTCTATTATATATTACAAATCCATTAATATCATTACCAAATATGATATCTGAATTTAAACGATTTGGTACTTTAAGTAATTTCAAGGTAAACTATAGTAAATCTGAAGCTTTGAATATTAATCTACCAAGTACCATGATAGAACTCCTTAAAAAAGATTTTTCTTTTAAATGGCAAGAGAATGCAATTAAATATCTGGGTACTTGTATCCCCTCTGATCTTGATAAATTACAGGAGTATAATTATGTCCCAATGGTGCAAAAAACGATGAGAACGTTACAACAATATGAAAAGGGAATGTTCTCCTGGATTGGTAGAATAAGTATAGTTAAGATGGATATACTGCCCAAAATACTATACATCCTTCAAGCAATACCCATTTTCCCTTCAACAAATACCTTGGAAAAAATCCATAGATTAACCACTGAAGGACCGCCTCATGCCGATATACGTCGGCAAGGCGGCACGGGCAGGCAAAATCACGTTAATGTACGTGATCTGCCTCCCCCGGTGCCCGAGGCGGTCCTCTTTTGTCCCCCGGCGATCGGAGGTGAGGGGGAGGCCATCCGTTCGTGGCCCCCCCCTTGCGATCGCCGCCGGCCAATCAGAACATTCCTTTGCTGCTGTATGCTAAACAGCAGCAAAGGAAATTATGTCATCTCTCCTCGGCTCGGTATTTTCTGTTCCGGCGCCGAGGAGAGAAGACATCCAAATGAGTGAAAACACATACACACACTCAGTAGAACATGCCAGGCACACAAAACACCCCCGATCCCCCCCCCGATCACCCCCCAATCACCCCTCCCTGTCACACTGACACCAAGCAGGTTTTTTTTTTTTTTTTCTGATTACTGCATGGTGTCAGTTTGCGACAGTTACTGTGATAGGGCAGTTAGTGTTAGCCCCCTTTAGGTCTAGGGTACCCCCCTAACCCCCCCTAGTAAAGTTTTAACCCCTTGATCACCCCCCGTCGCCAGTGTCACTAAGCGATCATTTTTCTGATCGCTGTATTAGTGTCGCTGGTGACACTAGTTAGGGACGTAAATATTTAGGTTCGCGTCAGCGTTTTATAGCGACAGGGACCCCCATATACTACCTAATAAATGTTTTAACCCCTTGATTGCCCCCTAGTTAACCCTTTCACCACTGATCACCGTATAACTGTTACGGGTGACGCTGGTTAGTTCGTTTATTTTTTATAGTGTCAGGGCACTCGCCATTTATTACCGAATAAAGGTTTAGCCCCCTGATCGCCTGGCGGTGATATGCGTCGCCCCAGGCAGCGTCAGATTAGCGCCAGTACCGCTAACACCCATGCACGCAGCATACGCCTCCCTTAGTGGTATAGTATCTGAACGCATCAATATCTGATCCGATCAGATCCATACTAGCGTCCCCAGCAGTTTAGGGTTCCCAAAAACGCAGTGTTAGCGGGATCAGCCCAGATACCTGCTAGCACCTGCGTTTTGCCCCCTCCGCCCGGCCCAGCCCAGCCCACCCAAGTGCAGTATCAATCGATCACTGTCACTTACAAAACACTAAACGCATAACTGCAGCGTTCACAGAGTCAGGCCTGATCCCTGCGATCGCTAACAGTTTTTTTGGTAGCATTTTGGTGAACTGGCAAGCACCAGCCCCAGGCAGCGTCAGATTAGTGCCAGTACCGCTAACACCCACGCACGCACCATACACCTCCCTTAGTGGTATAGTATCTGATCGGATCAATATCTGATCCGATCAGATCTATACTAGCGTCCCCAGCAGTTTAGGGTTCCCAAAAATGCAGTGTTAGCGGAATAAGCCCAGATACCTGCTAGCACCTGCATTTTGCCCCTCCGCCCGGCCCAGCCCACCCAAGTGCAGTATCGATCGATCACTGTCACTTACAAAACACTAAACACATAACTGCAGCGTTTGCAGAGTCAGGCCTGATCCCTGCGATCGCTAACAGTTTTTTTGGTAGCGTTTTGGTGAACTGGCAAGCACCAGCCCCAGGCAGCGTCAGGTTAGCGCCAGTACCGCTAACACCCACACACGCACCGTACACCTCCCTTAGTGGTATAGTATCTGATCGGATCAATATCTGATCCGATCAGATCTATACTAGTGTCCCCAGCAGTTTAGGGTTCCCAAAAACGCAGTATTAGCGGGATCAGCCCAGATACCTGCTAGCACCTGCGTTTTGCCCCTCCGCCCGGCCCGGCCCAGCCCAGCCCAGCCCACCCAAGTGCAGTATCGATCGATCACTGACACTTACAAAACACTAAACGCATAACTGCAGCGTTCGCAGAGTTAGGCCTGATCCCTGCGATCGCTAACAGTTTTTTTGGTAGCGTTTTGGTGAACTGGCAAGCACCAGCAGCCTAGTACACCCCGGTCGTAGTCAAACCAGCACTGCAGTAACACTTGGTGACGTGGCGAGTCCCATAAGTGCAGTTCCAGCTGGTGAGGTGGCAAGCAGAAGTAGTGTCCTGCTGCCACCAAGAAGAAGACAAACACAGGCCCGTCGTGCCCATAGTGCCCTTCCTGCTGCATTCGCCATTCCTAATTGGTAACCCACCACTTCTGCAGTGCCCGTACTTCCCCCATTCACATCCCCAACCAAATGCAGTCGGCTGCATGAGATGAATTTTCTTTATGTCCTCCCGAGTACCCCTACCCAACGAACCCCCAAAAAAGATGTTGTGTCTGCAGTAAGCGCGGATATAGGCATGACACCCGCTATTATTGTCCCTCCTGTCCTGACAATCCTGGTCTTTGCATTGGTGAATATTTTGAACGCTACCATTCACTAGTTGAGTATTAGCGTAGGGTACAGCATTGCACAGACTAGGCACACTTTCACAGGGTCTCCCAAGATGCCATCGCATTTTGAGAGACCCGAACCTGGAACCGGTTACAGTTATAAAAGTTAGTTACAAAAAAAGTGTAAAAAAAAAAAAAAATATATATAAAATAAAAAAAAATAGTTGTCGTTTTATTGTTCTCTCTCTCTCTCTATTCTCTCTCTATTGTTCTGCTCTTTTTTACTGTATTCTATTCTGCAATGTTTTATTGTTATTATGTTTTATCAAGTTTGTTTTTCAGTTATGCAATTTTTTATACTTTACCGTTTACTGTGTTTTATTGTTAACCATTTTTTGTCTTCAGGTACGCCATTCACAACTTTGAGTGGTTATACCAGAATGATGCCTGCAGGTTTAGGTATCATCTTGGTATCATTCTTTTCAGCCAGCGGTCGGCTTTCATGTAAAAGCAATCCTAGTGGCCAATTACCCTCTAGACGGCTTTTACAAGCCGTGGGAGGGAATGACCCCCACCGTCTTCCGTGTTTTTCTCTGGCTCTCCTGTCTCAACAGGGAACCTGAGAATGCAGCCGGTGATTCAGCCAGCTGACCATAGAGCTGATCAGAGACCAGAGTAGCTCCAAACATCTCTATGGCCTAAGAAACCGGAAGCTAGGAGCATTTCATGACTTAGATTTCGCCGGATGTAAACAGTGCCATTGGGAAATTGGGAAAGCATTTTATCACACCGATCTTGGTGTGGTCAGATGCTTTGAGGGCAGAGGAGGGATCTAGGGTCTAATAGACCCCAATTTTTTCAAAAAAGAGTACCTGTCACTACCTATTGCTATCATAGGGGATATTTACATTCCCTGAGATAACAATAAAAATGATTTTAAAAAAATGAAAGGAACAGTTTAAAAATAAGATAAAAAAGCAAAAAAAAAAAAAAAAAAAAAAAAAAAAAAAAAACCACCCCTGTCATCCCCTGCTCTCGCGCAAAGGTGAACGCAAGTGGCGGTCTGTCGTCAAACGTAAACAGCAATTGCACCATGCATGTGAGGTATCACCGCGAAGGTCAGATCGAGGGCAGTAATTTTAGCAGTAGACCTCCTCTGTAAATCTAAAGTGGTAACCTGTAAAGGCTTTTAAAGGCTTTTAAAAATGTATTTATTTTGTTGCCACTGCACGTTTGTGCGCAATTGTAAAGCATGTCATGTTTGGTATCCATGTACTCGGCCTAAGATCATCTTTTTTATTTCATCAAACATTTGGGCAATATAGTGTGTTTTAGTGCATTAAAATTTAAAAAAGTGTGTTTTTCCCCAAAAAATGCGTTCCTGTGTGAAAAAAAAAAATGAAACACCCACCATTTTAATCTGTAGGGCATTTGCTTTAAAAAAATATATAATGTTTGGGGGTTCAAAGTAATTTTCTTGCAAAAAAAAATAATTTTTTCATGTAAACAAAAAGTGTCAGAAAGGGCTTTGTCTTCAAGTGGTTAGAAGAGTGGGTGATGTGTGACATAAGCTTCTAAATGTTGTGCATAAAATGCCAGGACAGTTCAAACCCCCCCCCCCCAAATAACCCCATTTTGGAAAGTAGACACCCCAAGCTATTTGCTGAGAGTCATGTCGAGTCCATGGAATATTTTATATTGTGACACAAGTTGCGGGAAAGAGACAATTTTTTTTTTTTTTTTTGCACAAAGTTGTCACTAAATGATATATTGCTCAAACATGCCATGGGAACATGTGAAATTACACCCCAAAATACATTCTGCTGCTTCTCCTGAGTACGGGGATACCACATGTGTGAGACTTTTCGGGAGCCGCGTACGGGACCCCGAAAACCAAGCACCGCCTTCAGGCTTTCTAAGGGCATAAATTTTTTATTTCACTCTTCACTGCCTATCACAGTTTCGGAGGCCATGGAATGCCCAGGTGGCACAAAACTGCCCCAAATGACCCCATTTTGGAAAGTAGACACCCCAAGCTATTTGCTGAGAGGTATAGTGAGTATTTTGCAGACTTCACTTTTTGTCACAAAGTTTTGAAAATTGAAAAAAGAAAAAAAAAAATTTTTTTCTTGTCTTTCTTCATTTTCAAAAACAAATGAGAGCTGCAAAATACTCAACATGCCTCTCAGCAAATAGCTTGGGGTGTCTACTTTCCAAAATGGGGTCATTTGGGGGGGTTTTGTGCCACCTGGGCATTCCATGACCTCCGAAACTGTGATAGGTAGTGAAGAGTGAAATCAAAAATTTACACCCTTATAAATCCTGAAGGCGGTGATTGGTTTTCGGGGCCCCGTACGCGGCTAGGCTCCCAAAAAGTCCCACACATGTGGTATCCCCATACTCAGGAGAAGCAGCTAAATGTATTTTGGGGTGCAATTCCACATATGCCCATGGCCTGTGTGAGCAATATATCATTTAGTGACAACTTTGTGCAAAAAAAAAAAAAAAAAAAAAAAGTGTCACTTTCCCGCAACTTGTGTCAAAATATAAAATATTCCATGGACTCAACATGCCTCTCAGCAAATAGCTTGGGGTGTCTACTTTCCAAAATGTGGTCATTTGAGGGGGGTTTGTGCCATCTGGGCATTTTATGGCCTTCAAAACTGTGATAGGTAGTGAGGAGTGAAATCAAAAATTTATGCCCTTAGAAATCCTGAAGGCGGTGATTGGTTTTCGGGGCCCCGTACGCGGCTAGGCTCCCAAAAAGTCCCACACATGTGGTATCCCCGTACTCAGGAGAAGCAGCTGAATGTATTTTGGGGTGCAATTCCACATAGGCCCATGGCCTGTGTGAGCAATATATCATTTAGTGACAACTTTTTGTAAATATTTTTTTTTTTTTTTTGTCATTATTCAATCACTTGGGACAAAAAAATAAATATTCAATGGGTTCAACATGCCTCTCAGCAATTTCCTTGGGGTGTCTACTTTCCAAAATGGGGTCATTTGGGGGGGTTTTGTACTGCCCTGCCATTTTAGCACCTCAAGAAATGACATAGGCAGTCATAAACTAAAAGCTGTGTAAATTCCAGAAAATGTACCCTAGTTTGTAGACACTATAACTTTTGCGCAAGCCAATAAATATACGCTTATTGACATTTTTTTTACCAAAGACATGTGGCCGAATACATTTTGGACTAAATGTATGACTAAAATTGAGTTTATTGGATTTTTTTTATAACAAAAAGTAGAAAATATAATTTTTTTTCAAAATTTTCGGTCTTTTTCCGTTTATAGCGCAAAAAATAAAAAACGCAGAGGTGATCAAATACCATCAAAAGAAAGCTCTATTTGTGGGAAGAAAAGGACGCAAATTTCGTTTGGGTACAGCATTGAATGACCGCGCAATTAGCAGTTAAAGCGATGCAGTGCCAAATTGGAAAAAGACCTCTGATCCTTAGGCAGCATAATGGTCCGGGGCTGAAGTAGTTAATAGAAAAAATTTATCTGGGGAGGCAAGACCCCCAGAATTAAAAGAACAGTGTTAAATAAATCTAAAGAAGATGGGGGCCTTGCCCTTCCAGATATAGATATGTATCTTAGAGCAATACTGATAACTAGAATAGTGGATTGGTTCCACAATAGAGATAATAAACAGTGGGTGAAGCTTGAAGAAGAGATTACGGCCCTTAAATTAAAATCTTTACCTTGGATTAAAAGAGAGCAAAGACCGCCGGAGCGTGAGATGCCCTCTCTAGTGGTATCAACATTAAAAGCCTGGGATACTATAATAAAGAGAGGGATCGGATCTACATATAGAGGTCCTATGACCCCATTGTTCAGTAATCCAGAGTTTCCACTGACACTTGAATCTAAAACATTTCTTGGATGGAAAAGAAGTGGGGACACTAGGATAGCGGAAACAATGGAAGGGAATAGACTCCTCCCATTGGAAACCTTGGGGATAGAACATAAAAATAAATGGATGCAGTATGGGCTACTCCAGCGGTATATTGCATCTTTAACAAAGGAGTCCGTAATAGATAGGCCTTTGACAAATCTAGAAAAAATTTTCCTGCAAGAACTTAGACCCACCCATGTCTTATCTGAGATCTATAAATATTTAATTTCAGAAAATAGAGGTCAGGAGCTACCATTTGTTAAAGAATGGGAACTAGAGATAGGAATAGAATTTCCCAGGGAAACGTGGGAAAAGGCAATTATAGCGACCCATAAACTTTCAATATCGGCTAAACATCAGGAAAGAAATTATAAAATCTTAGCCAGATGGTATAGATGCCCTGTGGACTTACATAAAATGAACCCGGATAATGCAGACACTTGTTGGAGGTGTCATGTAGCTCAGGGTACAATGTCACATATTTGGTACTATTGCTCAGAAATCCAACCGTTCTGGCAAAAAATATTCGAGATCTTTAGAGCATTGACCGGGACCGAGCTATATCCAGAAATACAGGTGGCAGTATTATCTATGATTCCAGGATCATTAAAAAATATAAAAAAAGGAATTTTGAAATATTTTCTGACGGCGGCACGAACTGTTATAGCAAGAAAATGGAAAAATACAGTGGCACCGTCTGTTGTGGAATGGGAGTGTGAGATGACGGGGATGCGTGCCCTGGAGGAAAGAATGATGATAGAAGAGGGGTTGAAGGAACAAATGTTAAATATATGGGCTAGATGGGAGGAGTTCAGAGCCTCTTCGAGACTTCTGAGGACAATATAGAAATATTAAAGAACCTAACAGGTAGGGACCTCTTTTGGGAAATTTTTTTTTTTTTTTTTTTTTGTCTGTTAGTATGAATGGGTATGAGTGAGGGGATGTGGGTGGGGGTAGGTTTAAAGTATGGGTTTCACATCCCTGATCTAATAACATAAATAATTAAAAAGGAAAAGAAATTTGAATAATGTTCTGATATAGAATAATAGAATTATTTCATGATTGGGATGTGTATATGTTTTATAATGTGTTATAAAAATGTTTTGATAAATAAAGATTGTTAAAAAATAAAAAAAAAGCACCCCTGTCCCCTTGTGCTCACGTGCAAAGGCGAACGCAAGCGTCGGTCTGGTGTCATATGTAAACAGCAATTGCACCATGCATGTGAGGTATCACCGCAAAGGTCAAATCGAGGGCAGTAATTTTAGCAGTAGACGTCCTCTGTAAATCTAAAATGGTAACCTGTAAAGGCTTTTAAAAATGTATGTAGTTTGTTGCCGCTGCACGTTTGTGCGCAATTTTAAAACATGTTGTGTTTGGTATTCATGTACTCGACGTAAGATCATCTTTTTTATTTCATCAGAACAAGGAAAGGGGCGCCTCTGAGAATATATCAAAACACTTTATTAAATTGAACAATATCCACTCACATGGAAATAAGGGACTTTCGGTGCATCACTGGGATGAACAAGAGGAACTACAAGTAGCAAAAGGTCCTTTTCACTGACAGGAAGCAGCACATCAAATCCCAGGGATGTGGAGGGCAGTGAGTCATCAAATCCTGGCGGAAGTTCACCACTGTAGCGCCAGACCTCTTGTCTGGTTGCCGCTAAGATGGAGGACGGCCGTGCGGTGTTGAAAACCAAAATGAGGCTTGGATCGCAAACAGCATGGCAGAAGGTGATGACGTCACAATAATGCGACACGTTTCTGAGCGTGCATGCTACAAGTGGTACGGCAGCCATGCTCCTTTGTCAAGCTTGATATTTTCAGGAAAATTATTTTTTTTTTTTTGCACAAAGTTGTCACTAAATGATCTATTACTCAAACATGCCATGGGCATATGTGAAATTACACCCCAAAATACATTCTGCCGCTTCAACTGAGTACGGGGATACCACATGTCGCTCCATTTTGGAAAGAAGACTAGTCAAGATTTTTGCTGAGAGGCATGTTGTTTCCATGGAATATTTGATATTTTGCCACAAGTATCGGGAAAATTACAATTTTTTTTTTTTTAACATAAAGTTGTCACTAAATGATATATTGTTCAAACATGCCATGGTTATATGTGGAATTACACCCCAAAATACATTCTGCTGCTTCTCCTGTGTACGGGGATACCTCATGGGTGGGACTTTTTGGGAGCCTATCCGCGTACAGGACCCCAAAAACCAAGCACCGCCTTCAGGCTTTCTAAAGGCGTAAAATCGTGATTTTTACTCCTCACTACCTATCAGTTACGGAGGCCCTAAAATGTCCAGATAGCACAACCCCCCCCCCCTGCCAAACGACCCTATTTTAGAGAGTAGACACCCCAGGCTATCTGCTGAGAGGCATGTCTTTCTTCATTTTCAAAAATAAATGAGATCTGCATGGTATTTTGCAAGATCTCACTTATTTTTGAAAATGAAGAAAAGAAAATGAAAATGTATTTTTTTTTTCCTTTTGTCAATTTTCAAAACTGTGACAAAAAGCGAGATCTGCAAAATACTCACCATGCCTCTCAGCAGATAGCTTGGGGTGTCTACTTTCCAAAATGGGGTCATTTGGGGGGGGTTTGTGCTATCTGGGCATTTCATGGCCTCCGAAACTGTGATAGGCAGTGAGGAGTGAAATCAAAAATTTACGCCCTTAGAAAGCCTGAAGGACGTGATTGGTTTTCGGGGTCCTGTACGCGGTTAGACTGCCAAAAAGTTCCACACATGTGGTATCCCCGTACTCAGGAGAAGCAGCAGAATGTATTTTGGGGTGTAATTCCACATATAACCATGCCATGTTTGAACAATATATCATTTAGTGACAATGTTGTGTAAAAAAAAAAAAAAAATTGTAATTTTCCCAAAACTTGAGGCAAAATATAAAATATTCCATGGACTCAACATGCCTATCAGCAAATAGTTTTGGGTGTCTACTTTCTAAAATAAGGGCATTTGGGGGGTTTTGTGCTATCTTGGCATGTTATGGCATTCAAAACAGTGACAACATGCCTATCAGCAAATAGCTTGGGGTGTCTACTTTCCAAAATAAGGGCATTTGGGGGGGGGGGGGGGTTGTGCTATCTTGGCATTTTATGGCATTCAAAACTGTGATAGGTAGTAAGGAGTGAAATAAAAAATTTACACCCTTAGAAATCCTGAAGGAGGTGATTGGTTTTCGGGGTCCTGTGGTATCCCCATACTCAGGAGAAGCAGCAGAATGTATTTTGGAGTTTAATTCCACATATAACCATGGCATGTGTGAGCAATATATCATTCAATGACAACTTTGTGTAATTTTTTTTTTTGTTTTGTCATTTTTCAATCACTTGTGACAAAAAAAAATAAAAATATTCAATGGGCTCAACGCATGCCTCTCAGCACTTTCCTTGGGGTGTCTACTTTCCAAAATGGGTAATTTGTGGGGTTGTACTGCCCTGCCATTTTAGCGCCTCAAGAAATGAGATAGCTAGTCATAAACTAAAAGCTGCGTAAATTCCAGAAAATGTACCCTAGTTTGAAGACGCTATAACTTTTGCGCAAACCAATAAATATACACTTATTGACATTTTTTTTACCAAAGACATGTGGCTGAATACATTTTGGCCTAAATGTATGACTAAAATTGAGTTTATTAAAAAATGTTTATAACAAGAAGTAGAAAATATCTTTTTTTTTTTCAAAATTTTCGGTCTTTTTTTGTTTATATTGCAAAAAATAAAAATCACAGAGGCAATCAAATACCATCACAAGAAAGCTCCATTTGTGGGGAAAAAAGGACGCAAATTTCGTTTGGGTACAGCATTGCATGACCGCGCAATTACCAGTTAAAGCAGCGCAGTGCCAAATTGTAAAAAGTGCTCTGGTCATTGAGCATCGAAATCCTCCGGGGCTGAAGTGGTTAACTGACCAGCTCAATATCCCATGCGTTTATCCACTTCAAAACAGGGCACTTATACACCTTCCTGCCCAGACAAATTTTCAGCTTTCAGCGCTGTCGCACTTTGAATGACAAATGTGCGGTCATGCTGTTACACTGTACCCAAACAAAATGCTTATCATTTTGTTCTCACAAATAGAGCTTTCTTTTGGTGGTATTTAATCACCAATGAGATTTTTATTTTCTGCTAAACAAATTTAAAAAAAAAGACCGAATTTGTAAATAAGTAAGTTTTCTCCTTCACCGACGGGCACTGATATGCAGCACTGATGGGCATAGGTGGCACTGATGGGCATCACTGATTGGCAGGCATTAGTGTTTGCCCTCCCTGGTGGCCATGGATGGCATACCTGGTGGTCACAAGTGGTGGACATCCCTTATGGTGGGCTACGCTGATAATCAGCACAGACCCCCCCGTCAAAGGAGCAGCGGATCGGCTCTCCTCTACTCGCGTCTGACAGATGCAAGTGAGAAAAAGCCTATACATGGCTTTTCCTGTTTACACTGTGATTAGTCGTGATTGGACGCGGCTGATCACGTGGTAAAGAGTCTCAGTCAGAAACTCTCTACCTAGATCGGAGTTGCGGTGTGTCAGAGTGACATGTCGCACCACCAATCGCCCCCGCTGGCTAGTTATTTTGATCACGTTTGATCAGGATAACAGAACCACTTTGCCACCGTCATTTTGCTATATGGCGGGTGGGAACTGGTTAATTGACTTGATGCTATACTCTGATTAAAAAGTGAAAAAATATAGAAGATAGCCGCGCTTAGGAAAAAATTGAAAATATAATAAAAACTAAGAATTAAAAGGTAGCTGCCTCCCCTGATAGGGCTTCCCAAAAAAGAGCTCTAGACAATAACAAGATTAAAAGAAAATGGGGTTATGGCGCTTACCTATATACACTAAGGGCACTACCAGTATAGAAAGGTAACGGGGCTTATATTGAGCGCGTGCTAGGGACTAGCCCTACATATACTATGACCACCAGCCTGATATCCTGTACCCAGTGCCTAATGTGAAGAAAAAGATGTAATATGAATAGTGATAAGCACCAAACCTAAAAGGTCATGTGAATAATAAAAAAATATTATTTTAATTTATTTGATCCTAATTTGCAAAGGCACAAGGTCCACCCTACAAGTGCATGTGCATCTAAGTACGTGGATAAGAAGTCATCCCTAATGTTGTATCACAAGAGTACCCTTAAAAATACATGTTGCTACGTGCATATATTGCATACAGTGGGGATGGAAAGTATTCAGACCCCCTTACATTTTTCACTCTTTGTTATATTGCAGCCATTTGCTAAAATCATTTAAGTTCATTTTTTTCCTCATTAATGTACACACAGCACCCCATATTGACAGAAAAACACAGAATTGTTGAAATTTTTGCAGATTTATTAAAAAGAAAAAATGAAATATCACATGGTCCTAAGTATTCAGACCCTTTGCTGTGACACTCATATTTAACTCAGGTGCTGTCCATTTCTTCTGATCATCCTTGAGATGGTTCTACACCTTCATTTGAGTCCAGCTGTGTTTAATTATACTGATTGGACTTGGTTAGGAAAGCCACACACCTGTCTATATAAGACCTTACAGCTCACAGTGCATGTCAGAGCAAATGAGAATCATAAACTGAAAGGAACTGCCTGAAGAGCTCAGAGACAGAATTGTGGCAAGGCACAGATCTGGCCAAGGTGACAAAAAATTTCTGCTGCACTTAAGGTTTCTAAGAGCACAGTGGCCTCCATAATCCTTAAATGGAAGACGTTTGGGACGACCAGAACCCTTCCTAGAGCTGGCTGTCCGGTCAAACTGAGCTATCAAGGGAGAAGAGTCTTGGTGAGAGAGGTAAAGAAGAACCCAGAGATCACTGTGGCTGAGCTCCAGAAATGCAGTCGAGAGATGGGAGAAAGTTGTAGAAAGTCAACCATCACTGCAGCCCTCCACCAGTCGAGGCTTTATGGCAGAGTGGCCCGACGGAAGCCTCTCCTCAGTGCAAGACACATGAAAGCCCGCATGGAGTTTGCATAAAAGACCTGAAGGACTCCAAGATGGTGAGAAATAAGATTCTTTGGTCTGATGAGACCAAGATAGAACTTTTTGGCCTTAATTCTAAGCGGTATGTGTGGAGAAAACCAGGCACTGATCATCACCTGTCCAATACAATCCCAACAGTGAAGTATGGTGGTGGCAGCATCATGCTGTGGGGGTGTTCTTCAGCTGCAGGGACAGGACGACTCCAATATAGGTTCCAATAGAGGGAAAGATGAATGCGGCCAAGTACAGGGATATCCTGGACGAAAACCTTCTCCAGAGTGCTCAGGACCTCAGACTGAGCTGAAAGTTTACCTTCCAACAAGTCAATGACCCTAAGCACACTTAAGCCCTGACTTAAACCCAATTGGGCATCTCTGGGGAGACCTAAAAATGGCCATCCACCAACGTTTACCATCCAACCTGACAGAACTGGAGAGGATCTGCAAGGAGGAATGGCAGAGGATCCCCAAATCCAGGTGTGAAAAACTTGTTGCATCTTTCCCAAAAAAGACTCATGGCTGTATTAGATCAAAAGGGTGCACCTACTAAATACTGAGCAAAGGGTCTGAATCCTTAGGACCATGTGATATTTCAGTTTTTCTTTTTTAATAAATCTGCAAAAATTTCAACAATTCTGTGTTTTTCTGTCAATATGGGGTGGTGTGTGTACATTAATGAGGAAAAAAATAAACTTAAATGATTTTAGCAAATGGCTGCAATATAACAGAGTGAAAAATTTAAGGGTGTCTGAATACTTTCCGTCCCCACTGTAAATATCACCAAAGAAAAATACAAGACCTATATGTCTTAACAGTTTAAAAAAATAAGAGTTGCATATGATGTGCTGTTGCACATTTAAATATAAACATATAAGTGTCCACAAGTGTTGCATCCAGCAAGAATAAAAATCAGAAGCCAAAATAAAAATAGTTAGATAGTGTCCAGAACCCGAAGCACCATGTATATACGATTATATATATATATATATATATATATATATATATATATATATATATATATATGTAAAAAGTAGATAAGATAAAAAAAAAAACAGTCCACATATAAATATTGATCAGATAATGTACTAGAGATGGCAGAAATCATCATAAGTGACTTAAGTGCTCCCCCTGAAGGGTCCCTACTGACCGCATCCCAT
The DNA here is from genome assembly GCF_042186555.1 of Aquarana catesbeiana. NCBI lineage: Eukaryota > Metazoa > Chordata > Amphibia > Anura > Ranidae > Aquarana > Aquarana catesbeiana. The sequence continues at coordinate 231,887,805 of NC_133327.1, forward strand.
CACCCCTGCAGGGGTAATGCGTATGACTGTTGTGTTCTAGAGCGCCAGTCCACCAGGATATATACTCTGTAGATCCCCAGCCGTATTCCTTTGATTCCTGATAGCTTGGACGTAACCAGTAAAATGTATACAGATCTCAGAAGCAGGTAGGTTCCATTTTAGCTGTGGGCATCTGAAGCCCTCCTGTGTTCATTTCCTGGCTTTCTGTGCAGCTGACTACCCAGCATGGGTTAATCTGATTAAAAAGTGTTCCTTTAATTTTTTTGAGCAGTGTAGTTGTGATAGTAAAACTGTATATAACACATGTGAACACATTGCAAAACTGGGCTTAGGCATTAAGATTGGTTTTACCCTTAGGTGCAAAGGGGTAAAAGAGAAGATACAAAAAATTATGTGAGCAGGAGACATACTGTATCTATCAGTTTTTTTGGAGAGTATTTGGGATCTGTTCAATAATCCAGACTTGTAGACCCTCGGTGGATTTGGCATGCACACTATATATAGATAGATAGATAGATGTCACCTTGTTCTATGGCTCACCTAATTATATATATATATATATATATATATATATATATATATATATATATATATATATATAATTAGACCACAGGAACACTTGAGGGCATAGATAACATGCTCGGTGGAACATGTAAAAAAAAAGTTGGAAATGGGGTAATTTTTGCCATTAGCTTCAAAGAACTTGAGGCCATGGGGACAAAGGCACAAGTTAGACAATTTTTCTTGTGACATCTGTACATGTCGATTAGGTTGGAAAAAAGGCCCCCATCGTGGGCCCAACGAAAGTGGAAATTTTAAGTTTACAAGAGGATACCTGACTTTTAACGTTCCATGCCCTACAGTAAGTGAACCACGGTTGGAGGGGTAGGGTATGTTTCAGAATGGGGTTTTGTAGCAGAATTCCCCAATGCTTTTTAAAAATCTACTATATATAGGGAGGACCATCAGAACCCCGAGAACCAAATTCTGAGCACAGGAGAGCCATAGAACAAGATGACAAAGATAAAAACAGCAAGTATAGTGTACCCAGACACTTTAGAGATGTGCATGCCAAATCCACTGAGGGTCTACAAGTCTGAAATATTGAACAGAATACTCTCCAAAAAGCAGAAAGATGCAAAAAATTATGTGAACAGCAGACAAACTGGATCTTCTCTTTGAAATACTTTAACTCCAATGGGGCAATTAAAACTCATACTATTTTATGAAACTGATGCTAAAGTCTATTTTTTTTTCTTTAAAAACAAACATGTTATACTTCCATGCCCTGTGCAGTGGTTTTGCAGAGCAGCCTGGATCTCCTCCTTTGGTGCTCCTGGCCCCTCCCTCCTGTCGAGTGCCCCCAAATATTTAAAGAGGACTAAAGATCCAAATAGAAAACTTCAAAGAGAATCAGTCAATACTAAACAGCTTTATTAAAGTATATCTAGCAAAAATAGAACATGAAAAATTGCAAAAACCTCCATCATAAAAAGTTAAAATGCCAATGTTGTCAAAATGAGACAAGAAGCAACTGCAGACACCCACACAAATCACACATCCACCACACTCATATCCAATCCGATGATTGAATCAAAGAGGTACTAGTACAAGTGACTGCAGATAGAATATAATGTGGTTTAACCACAGTTAGCCAGTCTATGACTTCAATGGTAGTACAGGGCCAGATGTGATGTGGAGTACATGAGGGATGGATGGATAGCTGAGTCCGCTAAAACAGAGTCAATCAGTGGTGTATTTGCATAGTACCTTTAGAGGTAAAGGCTGAATTGAGTCTGCACACCGATGTACTGAATGGTAGCCAAACGGCTAACCTGGCTGTGTAAGGCTGGACTGTAAGCGGGTGGACAGGTGCAGATAGGAGCTGTGTGCATCCAGTATCTTACTAGGAGGCTGGTAACATGTGGGTGCGTCGGTGTCCTATGGACAATATACACAAAGTCAGTGCGATCTCACCACTCCCCAGCCATGCTGGAGGCTCCTAATGCCTCAAGGACAGGATCCACATGGAGGAAGTCCACCAGAGCACTCTTCGTTTGTGCCTATCCATGTGTGCAGTCTCGGTCCACAGGTAGATAATGTGGGTGTGGGAGTCTGCAGGGTCCGGTCTAGGAATGGATGTCACAGGGGTAATGACGCCATGCTGACATGTTTCGCAAACAGCTGGTGCTCCTGCCCCCCCCCCCACCCCCGTTAAAATGTCAGGTTTTTGTGATGTAAAAAAAAAAGATGACAACGATAAATAATTTCAGAACTTTTTCCACCTTTAATGTGACCTATAAACTGTACAACTCAATTGAAAGACAAACTGAAATCTTTTAGGGATTAAAAAGAACAAAAAAAAAAATATATAATATGGTTGCATTAGTGTGCACACCATCTTATAGCTGGGGATGTAGCAGTGTTCAGAATTAAGCATTCAAACTCATGTTAAATAGGAGTCAGTACACACCTACTATCATTTAAAGTGCCTCTGATTAACCCCAAATAAAAGTTCAGCTGTTCTAGTAGGTCTTTCCTGACATTTTCTTAGTCGCATCCTACAACAAAAGCCATGGTCCTCCAAGAGCTTACAAAGCATCAGAGGGATTTAATTGTTAAAAGGTACCAGTCAGGAGAAGGGTACAAGGCATTAGGTATACCATGGAACACAGTGAAGACAGTCATCAAGTGGAGAAAATATGGCACAACAGTGACGTTACCAAGAACTGGACATCCCTCCAAAAATTGATGAAAAGACGAGAAGAAAACTGGTCAGGGAGACTGCCAAAAATGCCTATAGCAACATTAACCACCTCAATACAGGGCACTTACACCCCCTTCCTGCCCAAGCCATTTTTCAGTTTTCAGCGCTGTCGCACTTTGAATGACAATTGCACGGTCATGTTACACTGCACCCTAATTAAATTTTTATCATTTTTTCCCCACAAATAAAGCTTTCTTTTGGTGGTATTTGATCACCTCTGCGGTTTTTATTTATTGCGCTATAAACAAAAGAAGAGGGACAATTTTGAAAAAACACAATATTTTTTACTTTTTGCTATAATAAATATCCAATTTTTTTTTTTTTTAACAAATTTTTTCCTCAGTTTAGGGCGATAGGTATTCTTCTACATATTTTTGGTAAAAAAAAATTGCGATAAGCGTATATTGATTGGTTTGCGCAAAAGTTATAGCATCTACAAAATAGGGGATAGATTTATAGCATTTTTATTATTTATTTTTTACTAGTAATGGCGGCGATCTGCAATTTTTATTGTGACTGCGATATTGCGGCGGACACATCGGACACTTTTGACACATTTTTGGGACCATTCACATTTATACAGCGATCAATGCTATAAAATTGCATTGATTACTGTGTAAATGTGACTGGCAGGGAAGGGGTTAACACTAGGGGGCGCTCAAGGGGTTAATGTATGACCTAAGGAGGTGATTCTAACTGTGGGGGGAGGGGACTGACTGGGGGAGGTGACCGATCGCTGTCCCTATGTACAAGGGACACGCCATCGGTCTCCTCTCCTCTCTGACAGGACGTGGATCTGTGTTTACATGCACAGATCCACGCTCCTGCTCTGTTACCCGGCAATCGCGGGTGCCCGGCGGACATCGCGGCCGCCGGGCACGCGCACCGGGTCCCGAGCGACGCAGCGGCCGCGCGCAGGCCCCCTAGTGGCTCGGGAGGGCGAGGACGTCATATGACGTCCTCCCAGAACAATAGAAGCCTCGTCCCGCCGTCATATGACGGTGGGCGGTGGCTTAGTGGTTAAAGGAGCTGCAGGAATATCTGTCAAGTACTGACTGTGTGGTACATGTTACAACAATCTCCTGTATTCATCATATGTATGGGCTTTGGGGTGGCAAGACGTAAGCCTTTTTTTACCAAGAAAAACATCCAAGCCAGGGTAAATTTTGCAAAAACACATCTGCAGTCTCCCAAAAGCATGAGGGAAAGTGTTATATGGTCTGATGAAACAAAGGTTGAACTTTTTGGCCTTAATTCCAAAAGATCCACAACACTGCACATCACCAAAAGAACACCATACCCACAGTGAAGCAGGATGGTGGCAGCATCAAGCATTGGAGCCATTTTTCTTCAACTGGAACAGGGGCCTTAGTCAAGGTAGAGGGAATTATTGACAGTTCCAAATACCAGTCAATATTGGCACAAAACCTTCAGGCTTCTGCTAGAAAGCTGAACATGAAGAGGAACTTTATCTTTCAGCATAACAACGACCCAAAGCAAACTTCCACATCAACAAAGAAATGACTTCACCAGAAGAAGATTGTAATGGCCCAGCCAGAGCCCAGACCTGAACCTGATTGAAAATCTGTGGGGTGATCTGAAAGGGGCTGTGCACAGGAGATGACCTCACAATCTGACAGATTTGGAGTGTTTTGGCAAAGAAGAGAGGGCAAATATTGCCAAGTCAATATGTGCCATGCTGATCGACTCATACCCAAAAAGACAGTGCTATAATAAAACCAAAAGGTACTTCAACAAAGTTTTAGTTTAAAAGGTGTGCATACTTATGCAACCATATTTGTTTTTTAGTTTTACTTCCCTCCACCTAAAAGATTTCAGTTTGTTGTTCAACTGAGTCGTACAGTTTATAGGTCAGATTAAAAAGGTGGAAAAAGTACGGTACTGAAAGGATTTATCTTTGTTTCACTTTTTTACATCACAGAAACCGGACATTTTAACAGGGGTGGTGTAGACATTTTATATCCACTTTATGTTTTTTTTTTTATATCAAATCTTTTAATGGTCTCAGTTTTAAATGCCTTCTTTATTTATAATTTTTTATTTATTATTAATTTTTCATTGCATTTGTTTAAACAATTTGAGCTGTGGCCTAGCGTTCCTCTTTAAAAGCTTAGTCATGTCCTATACACTACGATTCACCAACCATAGACACAGCCCTCTTTTTATCCAAACCCGGTCCATTCCACACTTTCTTCCCTTTAGTATTTCCTCCCTCCCATTGCACTCCATAAAAAGCCAAGTACACCCCTCCCCCCTTTTCTATGACAAAGAAGTGGATTCGCTCGGAACCATGTTACCACCCACTTTGAGGCGTCACCATGCCCCAACTTCCTTCCGGTTCTGATCCCAACACTGGCTTGCTTTCCAGCCTGGTTACAATTCCAGCTGGCGGATTCCTCTACCTACCTGTCCGTCCCGCAGAGCACCTTCTGCCCTTACGCTTTTATCCACCCACAGCGGGAGACACAGAAGTCCAACCCAGCTTCCGCCTGACCCTGGCCAGCTTACTGGGACTGATAATATGCCTCTTTCTTCCAGTTCTGAGCGCAAGCTTACCCTTTGTTTTTAGTTATACAATTTAATAAACAGATACACTTAGATTGCAGCACCTTTTGTCCATTTGTCTTTATGAGATATTATAGGACAGAAACCAGATGGCCCTGTCTTACCAGTCCATGTTGCTGGTCCCTATATAGGATACTGTATTTTAACAAAAGGTTGTAGGAGCACTTGAAATATTTTTTTAATGAAAAGACAGACAAGATACTACACAATAATATCAAAATATATTTTATTCTGGACCTCTTTCAGATCTGAATCAAATTACAGTTGTCAGAGCAATACAATGCAAAAAGGTAAATGCAACAGAAAAAATGTGTCAAAACAAGGCTAAGTAGGGTAGGGGACCTGGAGAAACGTATGTTGTGGAACCAAAATACATCAAAGTGTAATTAACATGGGTCCAGGACAGTACAGAACACCAAAAAAAAAAGTAATCTGTTAGACAAGTTATCATGAAAACCAAACAATAAAAGTATTTAACATGTACAAAAAACTGCAGTGGGCTGGTTCAGGTTTATACATTGGTTAGTTGAATAGCACAAGAAAGGATGCAGACTTGTGACTCCAGTGCTGCTGATAGGCTCACAGAATTAGACCCAAAGGAATTGTATTTTCACAAGCAGGGACTTCTCACGCATATATAGAGGAATTGGAAGCTACACACCAATATTTTGTAGAGTATCCATAATGCTTACTGTATAGCTTTATGGCTACACAACCTAGAATGCTTTATTAAATAAAAGATCACATAGCTACCTGTGGTCTGAATTTTAAGTGCCTTGTTTAAAAGGTTGGAAAAGTAAAAGCATACTGAGGGGGATAATCAGAGCACAGGTTGAAACGTCCAATTAAAATCTAACAGTTGGAGATATTCAGACTAGAAACAGCTGAAGTGCAAGGAAAAGCCACATTTTCTTTATGATGCAGCAGAATTAATTACAAAGTATCCTCATAATATTTTAAACACTTCTAAAATTAAGTATTTGTTATATTTTTTTTACATTAGGTGGAATTAAACCGTTTTACATCAGCACGTAAATATATAAAAAGTCGATTTAAAAAAAATATGAAAAATTATTGGTGTTGCTCAGTTCATATTCGAGCCAAGACAGTAAAACATCAATCCAGCCAATGCTTTGCAGCATTAATCAAAACATTTGTGTCTATTCCTGGGAGCACTTGGTTCTCTATCATTATTGCACACATTTCTTTAACATCAGCCACATACATAGTCTTCTAGCAAAAATTAACTGCCAGACTTTTTTTTTTATTTATTTATTTTTTTTTTAATTAGGAAAGCTTCTGAACATTGATAACATTGTAAATGCACAATAAAAAGAGAAAAGCAAAACAAAAAAAACAAAAAATAACGGTGCACTGTGAAGGGGGGAAGAACATAGGAACAGGTCAGTTGATGTTAATATTAATGAAAACGCCCATAGAAGAAAGTAATTGAGTTTGTATTATACCAAAATATAATACAAAAATCAAGTTTACAACAGTCATGGCTGTATTGGGATGCATCTTTTAGATGCATACGCACAGGAACAAAAAAATTCTGTTAAAATATATGGCTACTTTGTTATTTTCACCTAATAATGAGTAAATGCACAAATAAAATTATTGATTTTACATGAAAGAGAATGTGGGAAGGACTAATTGTGTGTAACAGCTGTGTAAGCTTGTGATTTTTCTTTTTTCCTAAAGATTGGTGTGTACATACAAGCCACCAATAAAAATACTTTTTGCATCACAGGAACAGTGTTACCTTTCCCTTCCTATCCACACTAGCTCTGCTCTACAGAAAACATGTTGTATTTGAAGGCAACTTACAATGCACTTTGCATTACAGGACCCGTCAAATCAAACACTAAATGTTTAATGTATTTTAAGCAAGGATAAAAAGGATCTGGAAAAAAGTGTGGTGCCCATGGCAAACAGAAGAAGCACATGGATTTTAAGCTAATATTTGGTTGAAATTGGCAATTCATTCTTTCTTCTAGTTTTAGCAAACCAGTTGAAGATGTTTAAACTACTAACACCGTCATCCTGTTCAACTACAGAAGCATGTTCAAGTGGACTTGTTTACTAAAAAACACACCATATCAATAATGTGATATAGTATTTCTCCACATATATACATATTAATCCAATTATGTATAGTATGCTTTCTAGTTACTATAGATGACCATAGGATATTAGACTGGCAAAAGTCATGTTAATGAGGCTGGTAAGTTACATATGAAAAATAAAAATAATTAAAATGTGTTGCTTTCCCTGCAAGGGACAGGTACTTTGCATAGGAAAGCAACTATTTACCATATTCAAAGAAAAGCTTCCAATGTGTAGCTGAATGACATTGCTATTATGGGAAAAGGAGTATAAAATGTTTGGCAATAGAGCTAAAGTAGAGTTCCACAATATAATTATTACATTGTGAGGAGTCCACTTTAACATAATTCTCTTAATAATCATAATCGTATTTTACTCCAGACATGTGCAGAAAGGAAAGCGCCCACTGGAATTTCTTATAAACAGACTAACAGCAAAGGGAGGCCGCTTTGGTTGTTCTAAAAAGGATATTTAATGGGAGAAGCATGTACGCTGCTAGTGTGGCACTAATTCTGAAAATACTAGCTGCTTGGATGTCACACTAATCATTTGCCTTCAATACTCTTGTTACTGATCCTCACAAGTAGAGATACTAGATTTGTTTGCTATATACTTGCAGTATTTAACTAATACTGAAGCTAGTCACAGCAAGACCTCTAGCAATTTTTGAAAGGCTAAAAATGGTTTCCTCCATATTTTTTCATTACGGATGTTCTTTAGTGCCCTAGTCTAGCTTTCTGTAACCCTCCCCCACTTGTCCTTTGGTAGGTTTTTAAAACACAGGATAATGGACTAGTTCTGTAATGTTGAGGACATTTTGGAAACTATCCCCAAGCCAGTTCAGTTCCAATGACTTTTAGGATGATACCCAGCTTTTTTTTATCCACACAGGTAACAGACCTCTTAATTAAATTACCATGAAATGTGAAGGTACTGATTGTTCAAAAACAGGATGGGAGGTGGGAAAGTAGCATACTCCTTGGGGAGAAAAAAAGAGAAGTGGCGAGGACCTTCAACACCATCTGTCTTCCACATATAATGCTGTTCGCTACTCTGGTGATTTCAGCGTTAAAGTGATTCTAAAGGCAGGTGGTTTTTTTATCTTCATGCATTTTATGCATGAAGATAAAAAACCTGCGTGCAGCAGCCCCTCCTCATACTTATCCGAGCCCCATCTCATTCCCGCAATGTGCACAATTGCCTCGGCCATCCAGGACTCTCCCTCCTGATTGACTGAGATACAGCAGCAGCGGCGCCCTTGGCTCCCACTTCTGTCAAAGTCAGTTAGCCAATGAGAAGAGAGGGGGTGAGACCGAACCATGGCTCTGTGTCTGAATAGACACACAGCTGCAAGTCGGCTGCCCCCATAGCAAGCTGCTTGCTGTGGGGGCACTCGACAGGAGGGAAGGGCCAGCAGCTCCAGCGAGGGACCCAAGAAGAGGAGGCTCTGGCTGCTCTGCGCAAAACCCACTGGACAGAGCAGGTAAGTATAACATGTTTGTTATTTTTAAAGGAAAAAAAAAAAAAAAAAGACTTCAGTATCACATTAATTGATTTACATGGCTAAAGGTGTAAGCACCTATGCAGATGTTCTAACACCAAAGGCTTTAATTAATTATGTAACTTTAAGGCGGCTCCACAAATTTCACATCTACCATCCTATTTTTGGACAATGAACATTTACACATTCCATGGTGATAGGATTAGGGTGTCTGTGCTACCTGTGTGGATAAGATTTCTGGGGTATCATTGGAACTGAAGTGGCTTGGAGAAGCTACAAAATGCCTTAACACTACAGAACAAGTACAGTTGGAATGTGACCAACTAGCACTAAACTGTACTAGCTATACCATGACAAATGAAAACAGTATACATACCTAAAATACTGCAGTTCCTGATCTGATCTTGAGCCCTTTACTTCCTTCTGCAGTGAGCGAGCCCTGACTATTGCATTGAACAGCACCACAAACTGATGTGGTACAGATTCTTACAGCGTTCTCCTGTGAGCCCAGGGCGGCTTGATAAAGCACCCTTTTAAGGGTAGGTTTTCGATGCCCTGGACTGAAGAAGTGGGTAAGATGACACTGGGCAAAATTCAACCTGAAAAAGGGCTAGGGCTGGACTGCAGAGAAGCAAGTCTGCAGGGGGCATGAATGTAGCGAGTTTTATACTTTATTTTGAATCCCACATGGAATTTTTTTTTTTGGAGCCGGTCCTGGGTTTTAAAGAAAACCTGCACTGATAGAGTTGCAAAAGATGCAACTGCAGATCTATTCCCAATATTTATCTTTGTTACTCTGGCCTTAAACTGCTACTAGGCCACTGTCCTGGAGCTAGCATGCAGCTAGAAAACTCAGTCCAAATGACCAAAAATACAAAAGCACATGAAACAGGCAGGAAACTAGTATTTTCAAAAGGTGAGTTAGGCAATGGCAGCCTAGGTATTTTCACAGATTTATTTTAACCAGAGTTCACAAGGCCATTTAAACGCTCTGTATCTACCACATTTTTTTGTCAAAACACAATGGAGATATAGAAGAGAAACAAAAGTAAACATGCTGTGATCAACTCCTATGTGTACATTCCTTCAAACTTCAGATCTATCTGCTATGCCATTCAGTTTCCAACCACACTCCATTTTTTTTTTTTTTTTGACAAAAACAAATGCAGGAGACAAAAACTAGAACACAAGCAACCCCAACATTTGGATAACACTTCTCTGAAGACACTCTTGACCTATGAAGAAAATTGAGATAAAACTTTTGTATTCACAGTGTTTTCAACAATCTCTGCAGTACATTGCTCAACAATTGATCCAGTCACATAGATCTCTCTGGTCCTTCAGTGGTTGTATTCACTAAAATTTTAGCAATAAAAACATTTCTGATAAAAGGCTTGTGACATAACTGCCATGCTCAGTTAATTTACAATAATGTATACTTGGCCCAACCACCAGACTGTTTCCCAAAAGCAGGGAACATAGCTCAACTATGCTGTTTAAAAGGTGGCAATATTTTTACTAATATATATATATTTTATGTATGAAAATTATAAAAATCTAAAGGGGTGAGAGGGAAGCAGGTATTGAAACTATTTTGAATAGCAGCATGGAACTTGTAGGGTTTTTGTTTAAACAGGTGCAGAAACATAAACGTATAAATAATTTGCTCAGTCTTATATAGTTCAGCCTAAAACCTGGATTAAAAATAAAGCCTAAAATAATTATACACGGTGAACCGCTTGCTCCTCCTATGTTATTGATATTCATATATAATGGAACTCTCTCTATGGGACGCAAACAAAATATCTAATATTCCATTAACACTGGAATTTCTTTTTAAGGTTTATGCAGGTATGCCTGGTATTTAAAAAATATGCTTATTTAAAGAATATAGGGGGATGAAAAAATGGTTTTTGTCGCAAAGGAAACAGTATATCTGTTTAAAAAAATTTTAAAAGTTGTTGGATAAGGGAACTTTACTCCTATTGTAGTAGAGCACAAGTAAACCATAATGTGTTTATGGTCTAACAGAAACAAAGACACTTGCATGTCTGTGGTCTGATCTTTGTTATTTGTGCCCTTCAGGTTTGGCAGAATTCTGTCCCAAATAAGCATTCAGCCACGTCACCAAAAAAATAAAATATAAACAAATTTACCTGTAAGTAGTATCTCTGAGTGAAGTACTATGGACTTTATCTAATAACAAAGTACTTCCATGTATCAACTCATTTCAAATCCATCATAAATCAGGCCTGATATTACCAATGAACTAATTCCTGATTGGTTACACAGCACTACTACCCTTAATAACTAAGTTATTAAAATAAACGCTCTTGCATGTGCTGCAGGCAGTACATTATGCCATTACATCCATCAGAGCTGTGTACCAAGTCATTCTCATCTTTCCATACTTGTGCGAAAACAGAACTATTTGTACAAAGAAAAAGCCAAAGCAAACAAAATGTGTAAAGTTATTTGATACAGCCATCTGATATTTCTTTTTAAGCCCCAAATATAATGTTTCAAAGCCACAAACTATTGCTCAAGTATAAAAGCCCACATTCTCTGTACAGGTAGACTGACCAGAAAATAAAACACAAAAGTAACAAAAAAGACAGGAAAAAATAAGCGGGGGAAGGAGACACACAAGGTAGTTGAATGTATTTTGACCACAATCCTCCAAATTTGGTGCAATTATGCTCTGTGTGTGTGTCCGGAGTCCTCCTCTTCCTTTCCAGGCGTCGTGAAGAATTCTGTTCCCAGCACACAAACTCACCAGATGCGACTAAAGAATTTTGTCCTCTTTGAGGTGCCACAATTGTAGGGATTTCCCCCCCCCCCCCCCCATCTTAAAATATTTATAGGACTTAATTTCGGTTTGGCTGCAGTGGACTGGCCATGGTTAAATGGGACTATAGCAGTACATGGGTCAGGGACAGTCATTTTGGCTATGTACACATTCATAGTCGGTCCATGGCTTCCAACCAGTAGCGCTATTTTCGTAGGTCTAATACACAAACCTGCATTAGAAAAAGAAATTTAGTCAATTTAATACACCCAAATGTTCCATATATGTAAAATTCAGGGCTGTGCATACTAAAAAATAAATTAAAAAATGAACAAACCTGAAAATGTGTTAGGGAAAAAATAGTGTGCTCCTAACTTTGAGCTATCAATGCATCTATTGAACAGATTTCCGTAGCAGTGTTAGCCCTGCTGGACATTTGGAATACAGAGAATCTCCATAATATAACGGGAGGTGTTCAGTAGTCAAGGAGGGAAGAGCTTAGCACTGGGGGATTTCAGTGCAGCAGACAGTGTTAGACACAGAAGTTAGGTTTCACCTTACAGATCAACAAGTATTTTAAAAATATAAGAGGAAACATAAATGTATTGCAGAAAAGTGCTTATATTTTCCCCCTATACAGGTTTAAGGCAGCAAAAATACATCAAAACATTTCATAGCAATGAGTTTCATGCAGTGTCATGTATATAGGCCATTCTACAGCCATATATAGAGTCATATCTTTTTCATCACAGATTGTACACAGTATTAAGTTTCTCAATATAGTTATGTTTTGTTTTAAATTTGATGCTCTTCCTTCTGTCAAAAAAGTCTCCCACAGTATTTTTGAGACCAAATACTTTTTTAAATAATCTGGGAAACCTGCAGGAACTGGAAGCATGCTGGGCAGTGGAAAGTACAGAATCAGAGCAACTTTCTTGTGAAAAATGCAATCTTGGCTTTCTGCTTAACAGAACTTCCAATGTATACTCCAAACATTAAGGTAGAAAAAAAAAAAAGTCTAAAAAGATACATGGAAAGTTTTCACACTTACTGAACCATCTGATGCACTTGCTCCAACTTTGTCTCCTGCTGCATTCCAACAAACTTCAAATATGCCCCCTGTTCCCCGATAGCTGTGAACTAATGCACCCGTCTAGAGGAAAAACAAGACAAAAAAAATTGACATATTATATTTCATTCTGTACATCTAAATACTGTAATAACATTTGCAAAGGTATTTCAAATAGAATGTGGTAGCATTCACAATGTTTCAAAAATCAAAATCCCAACTAGTTGAGGAGCAATGGATGAGGAATGGGGGCGAAGGATTTACAAATAAAAAGCCCAGCTTCAGCTGCAATTTTTTTTTCAACAGTTCAAGCATATGGTTTAAAGATTTTAGAAAAAAAAAAAAAAAAATCTTTAAACCATATGAAAAGCTGTCTGTAAGCACCCTATCAAAACTCCCTGGAACTGCTACTTCTGCTGGACAGCTTAGCCAATAAGTGGAAAAAAATTAGGAATCTACTGGTAGGAGGATAATAAGCTAATAAAACTATGATACCAGAAGCTAGTTAAGACTTAGCAAATAAATGGCAGGGGACAGGGTCTATGTAGACAGGCAAATCCAGATTGATGTTGGCCCAATTTGACAGGCGTTTGTAGTAGAATGTTCATATTAATCCATAATTTCAGATTATATGTAATAATTAGTAATAATTATCGTTAAAGCAAAAGTAAAGTATTCAAAAAAAAAAAAAAAACAAACCACAGGTCCCTGCAAGTTTTTGTCATAATGTGCTAGTATGCATTGCATATGAACACATTATGAAAGACTTGCCTTAAAACAAAGCCCTCCAGAGGCACACCATCATCACTGACAGGGCCTTCCATCTTCACCCGGTTTTCCTTCCAGGCTCTGGCCGTTTGAATGCTCGTGATGATGTCATTCCCACGCATGCACACGGGAGCCTCGACCACGGCACAGCGCTCTAAAGGGATTGCATACTCAGTATACCACCCCTTCAGAGTGCATGCACCGGTGACATCACCAGCTGCACACAGTTTAATTTAGAGAGATTCCTCATACCAACATGTAGGCTCTTATAAGCTTACCTGTAGGTGAAGTCACCAAGCGGCGCTTACTACCACTTTTACGCAATGGTTAATAATGGAAATTTGAAGAGTAAATATGATGTAAAATAATATGTACATTTAAAAGCTGAACTTCATATATATATATATTTTTTTTGTAAGACAGCCATAAGTTTACTGGGACAAAGTTCACAGGCTGCAAGACAGTTCCAGACATCATTGTCTGTAAGTGTTGACATTCCATTATATTGTTTTGTATGTTTTTTACATTCTTGAAAGCCAATTATATTGTATTCACATGCAATTCCTCGGTGAAAACTTATTTAAACCCTGCAAACCTCATATCCCTGAGAATGTCTGGACTTGTTCCCAATTGCAGCTGATATCATGAATTTGATGAACAGATATTTGGTCTGGTCAGATGGTGTAGTAAGCCGTTTGGTCAGGAAAGTAGTTGGAGGTACAGCTTATGGACCCATACACGGCACAAGTAGCGATGGGGCAATAACAGCTCACAATGAAAGTGCAGGGGAGGAAAAAAAAAAAAAAAAAAAATCTCACCATAGGCAAAACCAGATGGTTGTTTATTCAAAAGTAAAAAACAATATTGCTTGCGTATACCAATTCAATAAAAGGTAACAATAAAAAATGCGTCCAGCGACCTGCTGTCACCCCGTTGATTACGTTCCGTATGAGCGGGCGTCGGCATTGTTGCCGGACGCATTTTTTATTGAATTGGTATACGCTTTGCAAGCGATATTGTTTTTTTTATTTTCGAATAAACAACCATCTGGTTTTACCCATGGCGATTTTCCCTGCCCTTTCTTTTTGATCTGCCATCGCCTCATCGCTACTTGTACCGTGTATGGATCCATAAGCTGTAACTACTTTCCTGACCAAACAGCTTACTAGACCGTCTGACCAGGCCAAACATCCGCAGTCTTTGGAGGAAAAGGCCCTGGCTGGGTATTAGGCAAAGGGTCGAACATTGTGCAGCTGGTATATTCACTGTGTTCATATTATAAAGTCACAAGATTTTCAGTGAACCTTTGGTGGCTGGTCCATTCTTCATTGAAGGAACCACTAAAATCTTAAAAAGCCATTGGAGGACTTTACATAAGTCACATGCTTCACTGTTTGGGACCTTTCACTTTTTATAATTTTTTTTATCACTGTTCATTTATTAATTTTTTTGTTTTGTGTTTACATATTTGGTTAAAATGCCACTTTAAACACTTCCGGACCGCTCACAGTCGTTATACGTCGCTACTTTGAAGTGGAGTATCGTTGGTATTGCAGCAGTTAGCTGCCATAACCCCGGTATCCTCTTCTTCAGTGGGCGGTCCGCTTCAAGATAAAAGTGGTCTCTGTGGCGGATTCACTGCGAGACCACTTTTATCAGTGGCGGGAGAGGGCTCCCCCCCTCCCGTCGTGCTCCGATGCCCTCCGCCGCTTACCAGAGCCGTTGGCCGCGATCGGATGTTGTCCCTTGTGTGACATGGAGACGAGTGAGGGGAAAATGGCCCCCACCCGTCTCCATATCATTGCAAGCCGGAAGCGACGTCAAAATGTCTTAAAGGGCCATTTTTTTTCTTCATTTTTTCAAATGACAAAATTCTTTTTTTTTTTATTGCATTTTAGTGTAAATATGATATCTGGGGTCTTTTTGACCCCGGATCTCATGCCATGCTTTTTTTCTATTACAAGGGATGTTTACATCCCTTGTAATAGGAATAAAAGTGACAATTTTTTTTTTTAAAAGAATAGAGTAAAAATAAAAGGTAAAATAAATAAGAAAAAATAAATTTTTTTAAACGTGCCCCATCCCACAGAGCTCGCGTACAGAAGTGAACGCATATGTGAGTAGCGCCCGCATACGAAAACTGTTCAAATCACACATGTGAGGTATCACCGCGATCGGTAGAGCGAGAGCAATAAATTCTAGCCCTAGACCTCCTCTGTAACGCAAAACATGCAGCCTGTAGTATTTTTTAAACGTTGCCTATGGAGATTTTTTAAAGGTAAAAGTTTGTCGCCATTCCACCAGCGGGCGCAATTTTGAAGCGTGACATGTTGGGTATCAATTTACTCAGCGTAACATTATCTTTTACAATATGGAAAAAAAAATTGGGCTAACTTTACTGCTGTCTTATTTTTTAATTAAAAAAAGTGTATTTTTTCCAAAAAAAAAAAAAAAAAAAAAGTGCGCTTGTAAGACCGCTGCGCACATACGGTGTGACAGAAAGTATTGTACCGACCGCCATTTTATTCTCTAGGGCAGGGATATGCAATTAGCGGACCTCCAGCTGTTGCAGAACTACAAGACCCATGAGGCATAGCAAGACTGACAGCCACAAGCATGACACCCAGAGGCATAATGGGACTTGTAGTTTTGCAACAGCTGGAGGTCCACTAATTGCATATCCCTGCTCTAGGGGGATAGGGGAAAAAATATATAAAGCAATTTTCTAGCAGAAATAAAGAAAAAAAGTTTTTAACTTGTAAACAAATCTCAGAAAGAGGCTCAATCCTTAAGTTGTTAATGACCAGGCCATTTTTTGCTTTAACTGACAATTGCACAGTCGTGTGACGCAGTACCCCCAAAAAAATTGACGTTCTTTTTTTTCCACAAATAGCTTTCTTTTGTTGGTATTTGATCAACTCTGCTGTTTTTATTTTTTGCGCCATAAACAAAGCCAGAGCGACAATTTTGGAAAAAAAAAAACTATAATTTTTACTTTTTACTATAATAAATATCCCCCCCCCCCCCCCCCAAAAAAAAATTTCTTCAATCAGTTTAGGCCGATATGTATGCTACTTTTTTTTTTTTTTTTTTTCAAAAAATATCACAAGCTTATATTGATTGGTTTGCGCAAAAGTTATAGCAAAATAGGGAATAGATTTATGGCATTTTTTTTTTTTTTACTAGCAATGGCAGTGATTTGCGAATTTTTGCGGGGCTGTGACAATGCGGACGGACAGATCAGACACTTTTGACACATTTTTGGGACCACTGACATTTATACAGCGATCAGTACTATAAATATGCACTGATTACTGTGTAAATAACACTGGCAGGAAGGGGTTAACACTAGGGGGCGATCAAGGGGTTAAATGTGTTCCCTCGCGTGTGTTTCTAACTGTGGGGGGGATGGGACTGACTAGAGAAGGAGACATATCGCTGTTCCTAATTACTAGGAACAGCCGATCTGTCCTCTCCTGCCAGAACGGGGATTTGTGCCCTTTCTGGCTCTCATGTCAACGATTGCGGGTGGCTAGCCGGCATCGCGGCCACGTGCATCAGGTTCCCCGCCGCGCAGGCCTGCTATGGCTCTTAAAAGGTGCCGATGTACAGTTACAGCGATTTGTGGAAACGAGCCAACCTGCTGCAGTATAATGATGGTGGCTGGTCGGCAAGTGGTTAATGTGACCTATAAATTGTACTACTCAGTTGAACAACAAACTGAAATCTTTTAGGTGGAGGGAAGTAAAACTAAAAAAAAATATGGTTGCATAAGTGTGCACACCCTTAAACTAATACTTTGTTGAAGCACCTTTTGATTTTATTACAGCACTCAGACTTTTTGGGTATGAGTCTATCAGCATGGCACATCTTGACTTGGCAATATTTGCCCACTCGTCTTTGTAAAAACACTCCAAATCTGTCGGATTGCGAGGGCATCTCCTGTACACAGCCCTCTTCAGATCACCCCACAGATTTTCAATCGGATTTGGGTCTGGGCTCTGGCTGAACCATTCCAAAACTTTAATTTTCTTCAGGTAAAGCCATTCCTTTGATGTATGCTTTCGGTCGTTGTCATGCTGAAAGATAAAGTTCCTCTTTATGTTCTGCTTTCTAGCAGAAGCCTGAAGGTTTTGTGCCAATATTGCCTGGTATTTGGAACTGTTCATAATTCCCTCTACCTTGACTAAGGCCCCTGTTCCAGCTGAAAAAAAAAGATCCAAAGCATGATGCTGCCACCACCATGCTTCACGGTGGGTATAATGTTCTTTTGGTAAAGTGCAGTGTTTTTGCGCCAAACATATCTTTTGGAATTGTGGCCAAAAATTTCAACCCTGGTTTCATCAGACCATAACATATTTTCCCACATGCTTTTGGAACATAACATGGTCTAATGTTGTATTTCTCGTATTTCATTCCCTGGTTGATAACAGGCAGATGGCCCCAAGTTGGAATGTAACCAGTTGCACATCAAAGCTTGGTAGCATATCAGAATCGGCATCTGTTTAACTTGGCTCCGGAAAGTCTATTGCTGACAATACGTTGCAAGTAATCTTCAAAGAGAGCCATGGCTGCCAGATGATTGATGACAGTGGGTGACAAAGATCAAAGGATCAACAGGCACCCAGAGTTGACATGGACAATGCTGCCCCTTAGGGGCCAAAGTACAGCAGGACAGACAATAATATAATCTGTTGAGAAGTACTGCCCCAATAAATGCCGATTTGTCGAAAGTCTAATGGGATGGCACTGGGGTTGGGTTTGAATGGTGTATGATCGAAGCATAAAAGACTGAGTGAGGGAAAGAACTGGTCTCTTCAACATCTGAGCCTAGGCTGATGATACAAAGCCTTGCGGAGAACCTTGTGATACATATCTTTGATATTCTGATATGATATATTTTGTTGATACATGTTTGTAATATCCATTTAGTATTTTGTGTTAGCGTATTCCATTCTTCTTGGGAAATAAATAACACTTTGTTATTAAGCCGTGTGCTTGGTTTCATAGCTAACCTTGTATTATTGTGATATCAATAGTAACATGTGGTCAGAGTTTTAATAGACTAGCTAACTATAGGGATAGACAAGTTAATACATAAGTACAATAATATTTATTGTATCAATTACTTCAACTTCAGATGTGTTTTTGCAAAATTTAGCCGGGCTTGGATGTTTTTCTTCGCAAAATAAGGCTTCCGTTTTTCCACTCTACCCCATAGCCCAGACATATGAAGAATATGGGAGATTGTGGTCATATGTACCACACAGCTAGTATTTGCCAGATATTCCTGCAGCTCCTTTAATGTTGCTGTAGGCCTCTTGGCAGCCTCCCTGACCAGTTTTCTTCTTGTCTTTTCATCAATTTTGGAGGGATGCCAGTTCTTGGTAAAGTCACTGTTGTGCCATATTTTCTCCATTTGATGATGACTGTCTTCACTGTGTTCCATGGTATATCTAATGCCTTGGAAATTCTTTTGTACCCTTCTCCTGACTGATACCTTCTAACAATGTGATCCCTCTGATAGTTTGGAAGCTCTCTGCGGACCATGGCTTTTGCTGTAGGATGCGACTAAGTAAATGTCAGGAAAGACCAAATGGAACAGCTTAGCTTTATGTGGGGTTAATCAGAGGAACTTTAAATGATGGCAGGTGTGTACTCACTCCTATTTAACATGAGTTTAAATGTGATTTCTAAATTTTGAACAGCGCTACATCCCCAGTTATAAGAGGGTGTGCACACTTATTTTTAACTCATCCCGTGCCCCCCCCTTAAAATATTTCAGTTTTTCAATTGAGTTTTACAGTTTATAGGTCACAATAAAGGTGGAAAAGGTTCTGAAATGATTTATCTTTGTCTCATTTTTTTACATCACAGAAACCTGACATTTTAACAGGGGTGTTTAGACTTTCTATATCCACTGTACATGTATGTCGGTCAGGAAATGGTTAAGAAATGTGAGTTTTTAATTGGCAAATGCATGGTTTTATATGTTATGTATACCCAAAATTGGGTTTGACATTTTAGGAGTTTAGAGAGGGAGGATTTAAAGTGCACATTACCCCAAAAATTCACATCAGCTATATTGACCATCTTCATGTTAAATGGTAAAATTAACTTGTCAGTTTCCCTAGTGATCATTTAATTAGGAGGTTGTTCCACAATGCACAGAAAGACCTACTTGTGTGGTAAACATTCGGTGAGTGGGGTGTCTGAGGGGTTACATAGAAAGGTTGTAATAGTTTAGCAAAGGTGCAGCTGCATATTGTACTAAAGAACTGAACACACTTTCCATGTAAATCACTTCTGGAAGTTAGGTTGACCTCACATTAAAGGCAATTAGATTTCAGGACAAAATCCTGCTGCTGAACAATCAGATTCCCACAAACATTCAGGTACATGGTTGCTTATAAATTTCCAGTACAGTGAAGAGACTTTTTTGCTCTGGCTATTAACAGGCCTCACAAGCTACTATACAGTTGAGACCTGGTCATTGACATCTTCTGCAAAAAGAATTTAAGCAGGTTACTTGCTACCATCATTATCTTCTCAGTGTCCAAGACATGTCACAGGTTCCACAGCCTGCCAACATCCATGCATTACTAATATTAGTTTAAGTGGACTTGGTATGCAAATATAGAGAAAGCGCCAAAAACAGTGTTATATTCTAGTTTCAATATCCAAATTTAACTATCCTGTTTTAAATGAATGAACAGATTTAATAATTTACTCATATAACCAAGGAAAAAAAATTATACAAAATACAGAACATACCTGTGTATTCCAGATGTGTACACATTTATCAAAGGAACCACTGGCCAGGTACCGGCCATCCGGACTAAAGGCTACACTGTACACAGGCTCTTGATGTTTAGTCAGCGTGTGAATGCAGATGCCTCTTTCTACATCCCACAATCTAACCGTAGAATCAAACGATGCACTGTAAATAAATGATTATGTTTAAGTTGCAGATTAAAATGACAAAATTGATGCTGCAAAGAAAAAAACAAAAGAAAAAACAATTTACCTTGCTAACATTAGATTAGCATTCGGATTACTTGTTCCTGGTCCAGTGGGACTCCATTTGATGGTATATATCTCTTTGTTATGTGCTTGTAAGTCATGAACACAACTATCTTGCTTCATACTCCAGATCTGTATTCAAATGTTAAAAATTATAAATATTGAGACCTTACACTATATATATATATATATATATATATATATATATATATATATATATATATATATATATATATATATATATATATATACACATATATACATACATACATATACACACACACACACACACATACACATAGTGGGTATAGAAAAGAATCACTCCCCTTTGCTGCCTGAAATGAAAACAGACAGTTTTTGTTTTATCCAGCTAGTGCAACTTGCAATATCCAAGTGAAAGATATAACACCAACATGTCGGGGGGAAACAGAATTACTGAGATGGAAAAAAGGATCCCCCACTATGTTCGTATTTTGTTGAACCATATTTTGATTTAATTACAGCCTTTTAATCTGTTGGGATTTGTCTCTACCAACTTTGAACATTTAGACTTTGCAATATTTGCCCACTCTTCTTTGCAGAACTGCTCAAATTCAGTTACATTTGATGGTGACCGTTTGTGGACTGCAGCCTACAAGTCATTCCACAGATTTTCAATGGGGATTAAGTCTGGGCTCTGACTAAGCCATGCAAGGACATTCACCTTTCTCTCCTTCAACCATGGTGAGCTGTATTGGATTTCCGCCAGACATATCGTTTGGTGTTTGGAGGCCAAACAATTTAATTTTAGTCTCATTTGACCATAACACCTTTTTCCATTTGGCCCCAGAATTTGTGGTGTTTAACTGCTTCCTGACCACCTGCCAGAGTTATACTGCGGCAGGTTGGCTCCGTATAGCTACGTCGGCTCACGGGGTCAGGATAGCGGGCGCGTGCACCTGCTGCACAGCGGGGGTACCGATGCTCGTGGCCGCCGGTCACATTGACCGCCGGCCATGAGCGATCGTGAAGAGGAGACACAGAACAGGGACGAGTGTGTGTAAACACACACTACCCTGTTCTGTTATGACAGGAGTGACAGATCATGTGTTCCTATTAGCGAGGAACCATGATCCATCACTTCCTCCAGTCTGCCCCCTCCCCCTTCAGTTAGAATCACCTCCCAGGGAACACAGTTAACCCCTTGCGCGCCCCCTAGTGTTAACCCCTTCACTGCCAGTGACATTTTTACAGTAATCAATGCATTTTTATAGCATTAATCGCTGTATTAATGTCAATGGTCCCAAAAATGTGTCAAAAGTGTCCAATGTGTCCGCCATAATGTCGCAGTCACGATAAAAAAAAAAAATTACGCAGATCGCTGCCATTACTAAAAAAAAATAATAAAAATGCTATAAATCTATCCCCTATTTTGTAGACGCTATAACTTTTGGGCAAACCAATCAATACACGCTTAGTGATTTTTTTACCAAAAATATGTAGAAAAATACATATCGGCCTAAACTGAGGAAAAAAATAGTTTTTTTATATATTTTTGGGGGATATTTATTATAGCAAAAAGTGAAATATAATGCGTTTTTTTCAAAATTGTCGCTCTGTTTTTGTTTATAGCGCAAAAACTAAAAACCACAAAGGCAATCAAATACCACAAAAAGAAAGCTCTATTTGTGGGGAAAAAAAGGACGTCAATTTTGTTTGGGTACAACGTCGCACGACCGCGCAATTGTTAAAGCGGCGCAGTGCCGAATCACAAAAAGTGCTCTAGTCAGGAAGGGAGTAAATTCTTCCGGGATTGAATTGGTTAAGGTGGTCAGATGAGACTAAACACCAACACCAAACAATATGTCTGGCCAAAATCCAATACAGCGGAGGTGGTAATATCCTGTTATGGGGGTGTTGCTCTGCAGCAGGGACTGCAGCAGTAGTCAGGATATAAGGAAAAAGGTGAATGTCCTTGCAGATAAACCTCAGTGAAAATCTGTGGGATGACTTAAAGACTGCAGTCCACAAATGGTCGATTGTGGATGAAAGGCTGTAATTAAAACAAAATGTGGTCCAACAAAATACTGGCATTGGGGGGGGGGGGGGGGGGGGGGTGACCTTTTTTCCAACTCAGTGATTCTGTTTTTTGAATATATATATTTTTTTTCTGACACGTTGGTGTTATATTTTTCACCTTGATGTTCTAAGTTGCACTTGTAAATACAGCTGAATAAAAAAAAAAAAAAAAAAATTAATAAACTGTCTTACTTTCAGGCTGCAAAGCAACAAAATGTCATTATTTTAAAAAATGGCAGCGATTCTTTTCTATACCCACTGTATACAAAGATTAAACTATTGCCAGATGACAAATTGTTATTATTTTCGTCTCTTAATGGTTTGTTCACAACATAAGGTGCAACCAAATGCATGCACATTCATTTCAATGGGCTGCCCTATGCACATGAAACATGCAAAAATCACGCTGCATCAAACCAGGTGGTACCATGCATTTTGGCAGCCACAAATGTACACACGTTTGCCAGATGATTGGGGGTGCCATAAAAATGAGTGTCTGCAGCAAGCAGCACTTTTTCGTGCGGTTAAAAGCATGATTTTTGCACACGCTCTCGCACCTGGTGTGATGCTGTAGGGTGCACTTTTTTTTGTAACTCTGTATTGTGAGATATGT
This sequence comes from Aquarana catesbeiana, assembly GCF_042186555.1. Classification (NCBI taxonomy): domain Eukaryota; kingdom Metazoa; phylum Chordata; class Amphibia; order Anura; family Ranidae; genus Aquarana; species Aquarana catesbeiana. The sequence continues at coordinate 231,911,087 of NC_133327.1, forward strand.
GAAAGCCAATTTATATTTTATGCATATAATAGCTGGTTAAATTACACATTTTTGTGATTTTGTCCCTACACACACTTTTTTGTTATACACTGTAAATGTGGTAAACATAGTAAATGGTTTTTATTGTATAGTAACAGCTAATTTACTGGGTTTAGTTTAACTGTACCTTTAAGGTCATGTCATCAGAACACGATGCAAGAAGATTACCAGTGGGATCCCACTTTATTGCGTTCACTTCATTCTACAAACAGAAACAATGACACATTAGAATGCACCGGTACTTCCAAGACATTACTGCCATACATTCATATGCTAAGTCAAAGGGGGATGCAGGTATTGTAATAAATCCACAACTTATAAATTAAGTAAATTTCAGTTAAAAGTTCATATTATGGTTTAATAGATTCAAATTCGCTAAATTGCAACATCATAGTCAAAGAAATGTTTTTTCCCGGCATCATAATGTATGCAAAAAGGCAAGAACCAGTGAGCAGTCACACTATACAGCTGTTAGTACAAGAACCACGTATTGTTCAGGTTGAGGTCATTATGTTAAAGAACATCTTGTATCAAACGTTCAGCTGTCCCCCAAGTGCAGCCCATTTGGTCATACATAACCTCTGCCCTTGTTCTAGTAATTTTCATTGTGCAGCTCTGACTGGAGCCACTCAACATGCTTGAGAAAGTTTTCATGCTGGGTCATCATCATGTGCATCACTGCTGCAATCCCTATATTTCTACGGGGATGCATACTCATTGTAGCCCATAGCAGTCCTTCAGATTATGGGTGGGGTGTTACCTTAGACAATGTGTACCAGTAGTACAGTTATCTTTTAAAGGATAAGTTCACCTTTTCAGAAAAAATAATAAATGCACATTTTTTTGCAGGTAAAAAATGTGCATTATTTTTTGTTGCAGGAGCCTGTAAAGCAGTGGTTCTCAACTTCTGTCCTCAGGACCCACTAACAGGCCAGATTTTAAGTATTACCTTGGGGAGATGCAGACTAGAATACTGCAATCACTGAACAGCAAATTATATCATCTGTGATGTATTTCAGTTATCTTGCAAACCTGGCCTGTTCGTAGGTCCTGAGGACAGGAGTTGAGAACCACTGCTGTAAAGCATTGCACCAGCGATCAGCAGATTGCTGATACCATGCAGATCTCCTGCAGACCTTTCTCTGCATCTCCTTCCCCCTTTGAGGAAGCTGATACATGCTGACAGGAAGAACAAATTAACTACTACAGTGCTGTGGTAGTTTATTGAAAACTACAAGCCGACAGCCGCAAAGGCTGCCAGAAATTGTAGTTTACCATTCACACAGCACTGTGAATGAGTGACATGGACGAACTGAAAACAGCTAGCGGGTGGAGAAGAAACCCCGCTAGCTGGCACAGTAGGGATCGGGGAGATGCGGGGGCAGTGCATTTCTAACATGTTGGGTGTAACATGCAACATGTTACCAACGGTTAACTTATCCTTTCATATGGAAATTTACCAAGAGTAAATATTTGCTAGAAGGAAGTTTGTTTTTTTATTGAACAAGACACTATGTCCCGTCTGCAATAAAAGCTTTCTATTTTCCTGTGGAATTAACTTGTGTGCATATGCAGGAGATAAAAAAAAAAAAAAAAAAAGTAGACCCTGGGACAACCCCCAAAGAATGAATTCAGAGAGGGGCAACAACAGGGCAAACAGAACCGAGCAAATGGACCTAAAAAAACAAAAACAAAGGTCAAGGACCCAACTTGCAGTGCAACTGAGAGAACCTTGCAGCCTAAAACTGAATAAGCAGAGGCTTGGAGGTCCACCTGGTAGAATTTAGAGAGGATACAAATGGAAGATCAGGTAGCAGCCTTAATTGCTAACTTTTGAGAGCAAGCTTGTGCAATAGGTTGTCCTATCCATCTAGCAATAGCAGTCGTGGAAGCAGGGTGACCCTTTTGAGACCAAGTTAGAAAGACGAAGCTGTGGCTTTCATATAGACTATGATAGCTCCAAGTCCAAACTTTTCCTTGGGATGCCTAGGAGCAGGGCACAAGAAAGGAAGGACAAAGTCTTCATTAGGGTGAAAGGCTGATACCACCTTAGGTAGAAAGAAAGGTTTTGGATGCAAGTTCACTTTGTTTCCTGTGAAGTATTATGAAGGGCTCCTTACAAGAGATTGCAATGAAATGGGTCTGAGATGTGATAGCCACTAAGACAGCCACTTTGCAGGAGAGATTAGCCAAATGAAGTACCCTAATGTGTTCAAAGGGTGGTTTCTGCTGGACAAAAAGAACCAAATTAAGATCCAAAGGAAGCACAAGTGTGCTGTAATGGGGATCCGATACATAAGACACTTAAAATGAATGACATGACAATTAAATGAAGGCTTTAACAAAGGAAAGTGAAGCCACAAGTTTCTGGAACAGAACAGACAAGGCAGAAACCTGTCCTTTAAGAGTACTTAGAGCCAAGTTTTTGTAAAGTTCTGGCCGTAGGGTAGTCAGAATGAGAGGTACCAAGTAGTCTCTGGGAATTGAAATGCAGTACAGTAGTAGATTTTCTAGCTTTGAGTATTGTGGGAATGACAGAGTCTGATATATGCCAGTCCTTCAACACCTGGGTTTCAACAGCTATGCTGTTACAGCCAGTGGCTGAGAAGCAGGATGGAACAGGCGGCCATAAGGCAGCGGGACTCGCCTGTTTAAGAGGCTAGGGGTCGTCTCTTAGAAGTTTGAGTATGTCTGTACTAGGTTCTTCTGGACCAGTTTGGTGCAATGAGAACCACAGATTTCTTCTCTTCCTCTGTTAGGACACTTTCACACTGAGGCGGTGGGGGCAGTAGGGGTAAAGCACCGCTAGTTTTAGCGGTGCGTTTTTAACCCCTTGAAGGGGTCAAAAGCGCTGCTGCCGAAGCTCTTTGGCAGCGCTGCTTAATGTATACACCGCTCCCGCACCACCCCAAAAGATGCTGCTTGCAGGACTTTTTTTCTCATCCTGCAAGCGCAACTCCCCAGTGTGAAAGTACTCGGGGCTACTCGGCTACACAGGAAAGTGCAGGATTTGTGGGAGGAGTTCTGTCCTCCTCTCTGCTGTCCACAACCAAGACGGGGAAGAGGGCAGAGAAGAGGAGGCCACGGAGAAGCGCAGGACCTGGAGGAGGATTTCTGTCGTCCTCTCTGATGCTGACTGCTGAGACTAGGTGGGGTAGAAATGAGGGAGGCGCCACAGCTGCAGGAGGGGTGTGAGGGCCACAAAAAATGACTTGGAGGGCCGGATTCTGCCCGCGTGTTTGACACATGTGGTCTAGATGGTGATAAATAAGGAAAATAATCTTCCAATTGTTCACTCCTCAGATATGTGAACAGCAGAGATTGCTGGACAGCTTTTTTCAGCCAGGAGCCATCCCTTCATGGCTGCTTGACTTCTGGTAGCCCCGGGGATTGATATAAACCATGCCGTGGCACTGCCCGATTGTACTCAGATTGGGTTTCCAGAGGGGCAGACCAATTTTACTGCCCTTAATTCCAAGAGATTGATGGGAAGCTTTGGTTCCCTAGGTGACTACGTTTCATTGACTAAGATTGAAATACTTCTCCCAAGCCTGTGAGGCTGGCATCTGTTATTGCCATCCATGAATGTGGGAGAAACAACTTTCCCATTTTCACGGCTGGATTGGCAATCTACCAAGCTAGGAAGTTCCTGGTTTGCCTGGAGAAAAGCACAGAGAAATTAAAAGAATGTTGTGTTGGAGAGGCCTTGCGTATAACTGAGTGAAGGTTGCAAATTCAAATGAGGCAACCCAGGACTTTCAACAAAACCGCAGAGGGATGTCCTTTGGATCTTAAGGTATGACCATGAGAGAGAAGTCTGAAGGTACAGTGTCTAGGATAAGGTCCAAGTATTCCAGACAAAAAGAAGGCTGGAGGACAGACTTTTAGAAGTCGATATTGGAAGCTTGAAGAATAGTTCTTCGGATATTTGAAGACAGTTTGAGGAAGATTAATTCTTTGGATGGTCATTTAGATACTCTGTAATCCAGATGCTCTGATTTCTTAAGAGAGCGTGTAGGTGTGCAAGCAACTTTGTGATTACCAAACCGGAAGAACAGCAAATTGCAAGCATTTGTCTCCTACTGCAAAGAAACCCCAGAGGAGATGGGTAAATGGGAATATGGGAGTGGGCATCCTGAATATCTATGAATGCCAAGCATCCCATGTCTAAGAGGCAGTAAATGTGGAACATGAAGGTACTCGTTTAGGGTTTTTTTTTTTTTTTTTGAAGAATGTTTTCTGAAATATTAACATTACAAGCAAGAAAATATGAGGCATGTACATATTTCAGAGTTCAGCATCTCTGGTTCACCATTATGAACAGAAAAGAGGAGAGCACAGGTTGAGCAATAATGGGGGAATGGAAGGGATGGGAGAAGGGAAAGGGGATAGATAGTAGATATCAATACTTTCAGGAGTGGAAGCAAAGTTAGGAACATTTGGGTGGCGTTTGCCTGGGAACGATATAGCAATGATAACAAGAGAGAAATCCACCTATTTAGAGTATACTATCTTGAGTCGTCAAAGAATTTCATGGGCGTGGTATTTCTAGGGTGGTAGAAAGATGGAGGGATCCGACAAGTTGGATAGTTTATGTTTACCTAGGGAGTTTGATAGGTCTTGTTTCAGATACCAGTCCGTGAATTTAAATGGTTGCATTATCTCCAGTAGTTCCTTCTGGGTGAACGTGGCCTCCATATATTTACGCCATCTAGCAAAGAAGCGAGTAGTAGATTGGAAATGGAGCATGATCGTTCTACGAGCTACTAGGAGAGTTATACGAGTCCACTGTGTAAGGTAGAGTGAGCCTGCTGACGATGGTGCGGGAGGTATTAGTTTGCATCCAAATATACACAGTAGCGGATTGTTGGGTAACCGGATCTTATTAATTGTGAAGATGTATGCCAGCACAGAGATCCAAAATCTAGCAATTGATGGGCATTCCCAGAGGCAGTGGAGTAGAGTGTGACAGTGAACACCAGGGGCATTGCGCCTGGGTAGAGTCTGCCTTATTGATGCAGAATGGGTAATATGCCCTGTGTATAATTTTAAATTGTGTTTCACGCCACAACTCTGATAGCGTGAGTTTGTGGATGCGTCGGTATCCTTCCAGGATCTTTTCTGGAAGTGTTTTATCGTTAAAGATGGTGGACCATTTTTGGAATAGAGCAAGTTGGTATTTATCCGATTGATGCATAATGAGAGATGAATATATACTGGAGATGGCGTAGTCGTCTTTCCTGAGCACTATATCAATGGATGATTGTTGGAGGGTCAGTTTGAGAATTTAGGGTTTTTAAAGCCAAGGATAGGACGAGTACCTTAGTAGTACCTTAGTATGGTGGTGTTACCAGGAACAGATTTGAACTGAATGCTTTGAACCGGTTTCTCTTGGAACAGCCAATCTCTAGGACACCAGATGGTTCTTGATAATCTGTAAATTTGACTGCTCTTGGACATATTTTGGCTAGTTTGAGAGAAGGAAACGAAGGGGTGGAGTTTAAAACTATTTTGTACCCCTATTAAACCACCAATTGAACTAATAGGTCTGTCACCCAGAGGAAAAAAAACTGTGACAGAAGTCTCAACACTTAGTGAAGGCTCCCCTTCATTGTGAAGGAGATCTTCATTGTGAAGTGTTGGTTTTAGTGGTTTTGTCAAGAGTTTCATTCTGAAAAACCGAATCTTGTTGATTGTTCATCACCCTCGTTCTGTTTGTCAAAGCGCAGCCAAAGGCTTTCACTGCTCTGAAAATAATTGCTGAACTATATCCATCCAGTGGGATAAAAAAGTGGACTATGTCAGTAAGAGACCCTGCTAGCTCAGTCTAAAACATCTACTATGCCCACAGAAGATGTTCCTTCATTTAAAAATTCCAAAGACCGAAATTGAGATACTCTTAATACTCTTATTGGTCCAACTCTCCAACAAGACACTGCTGCAATTAGGAAGGGAGGAATTGCCCATCTATCGAAGGCTTCTGGGCAGAAGTGGTGGTAATAGTTTCACATGCGTGGTGTAAAATAAAAAAACTAGTCAACCACCTGAGACTGGTTCTAAAATATGGAATTTTTACCACCAAGCTTGAAAGTTTTAACGTCAAAAAACAAATACTTATTCTCTACCGCTTTAAATTACTTACCTGTAATAAAGAATGACCCACGATGTGCACCACTTCTGAAAAAATCTTCAGTGCAGGGATGCCCTGTTATCTTCTTGCTGCTGAACTTCTAGTGCTTGGGGGGGGGTTGAACAGCCTCGGGTCTCCAGGCTCAGCATCACTAAAGAGGATTTGATGGAGACACGTCCCCCTTTTCCCTTCTCTTCAATTAAGAAAAATTCTTTCACGAATTACACAATGTAACATGATCTGTGAATGGGGGAGGCCCTGATCAGTCACAGGATTCTCTCCTACTATTCACAGATCATGTTGCACACAGTGTAATCAGCAAAAAGAATTCACAGACCCTAGGCTGGATGTTCACAGACCCAAGGTTGTAAGGCTGCTACCCACCTTGGGAATACCCCTATACAATTATCTGACTGAGACCTCTTTTTATTGTTCAGGTACTTAGGTTATGGACCTCTTTCTCCCTTATGGAGAAGTTTTGATGATTAAATAGTTATTTACTTTGAACACTTCAGTCAATTCTTCACTGCCTTCTACTATATCAATGGAAGCAGGGCAACCTTGGTAATACTCTGGGAACTTGGGAACTGTACCAGGACCCTATGCTGTGGGGACAGCCTGCAATATTGCTTTGGGCACCACAGTGCCTTGCAAAAGTACTCACCCCCATTGGCTTTTTACCTATTTTGTTACATTACAGCCTTTAGTTCAATGTTTTTTTAAATCTGAATTATATGTGATGGATCAGAACACAATAATCTAAGTTGGTGAAGTAAAATTAGAATAATATATACATAAAACTATTTTTCATAAATAAAAACAGATAATTGGCATGTGTGTATGTATTCACCCCCTTTGTTATGAAGCACATAAAAAGCTCTGTTGCAACCAATTACCTTCAGAAGTCACATAATTAGTGAAATGATGCCCACCTGTGTGCAATCTAAGTGTCACATGATCTGTCATCACATATATACACCTTTTGGAAAGGCCCCAGAGGCTGCAACAACTAAGCAAGAGGCACCACTAACCAAACACTGCCATGAAGACCAAGGAACTCTCCAAACAAGTAAGGGACAATGTTGTTGAGAAGTACAAGTCAGGGTTAGGTTATAAAAAAAAAATCCAAATCTCTGATGACCCCTAGGAGCATCATCAAATTTATCATAACCAAATGGAAAAAACATGGCACAACAGGAAACCTGCCAAGAGACTGCTGCACACCAAAGCTCATGGACCGGGCAAGGAGGTTATTAATCAGAGAGGCAGCACAGAGGCCTAAGGTAACCCTGGAGGAGCTGCAGAGTTCCACAGCAGAGACAGGAGTATCTGTACATAGGACGACAATAAGCGGTAAGCTCCATAGAGTTGGGCTTTATGGCAGAGTGGCCAGAAGAAAACAATTACTTTCAGCAAAAAACAAAACGCTATGTCTGGCGCAAACCCAACACATCACATCACCCAAAGAACACCATCCCCACAGTGAAACATGGTGGTGGCAGCATCATGCTGTGGGGATGTTTTTCAGCAGTCGGGACTGGGAAAGTGGTCAGAGTTGAGGAAAAGATGGATGGTGCTAAATACAGGGATATTCTTGAGCAATCAACCGATAACAGAAAAAGAAATGACTCCTGCGCACAAGTGGGCAACCAGACAGATGGTAAAACGACACAGGCCTTGCTGCCCTCAAGGATGGGGAATCCTAGCAGACAAAAAAATAAAAAGAGAGAGGGGCGCACTGGCCATGTGCATTATCTTTTGTAAAATATTTATTAAATAAAATGATAAAAGAAATTACTCACAAGCAGTTGTGGAACAGGGTGCAATGGGTTTTGCTCATCATTAAAACCGCTTGCTGCTAGTCGGTGCTGGATTTATATTGCACCCTGTTCCACAACTGCTTGTGAGTAATTTCTTTTATCATTTTATTTAATAAATATTTTACAAAATATAATGCACATGGCCGGTGCGCCCCTCTCTCTTTTTATTTTTTTATATTCTTGAGCAAAACCTGTACCACTCTGTGTGATTCGAGGCTAAGACGAAGGTTCACCTTCCAGCAGGACAATGACCCCAAACACACTGCTAAAGAAACACTTAAGTCAGGGCTCGACAAACCCCGGGCGCCAGGTCGCATTTGCGACTAGAATTAGCGACCTGGCGACTGGGGCGGCACAGCTGGGGGTATCCTGTGTCCGTGCGGACTCCGACCCCCCCCCCCCCCCGTGCGATCGCGTCGTGCCGCCGGTAATTGAGGCCGCGGCTTTGCGGCCTTCTTCGGTCCTTCTGGAATCTGGCGCCATCTTGTGGTGGCCGTTGGTATTACAACCAGCAATGCTAATGCAATGCTAATGGATAATGGATACCTGCCTGTTTTCACTACCCGCCCATCTCCTTCCCAAAGTAGAGAAGAAAGTGAGTGTGGGGATAGCCTTTTTTTTTTTTTTTCTTAATAGCTTTTATTTTTATTTATTTAAATTTTAAAGTAAAAACTGTTTTTTTTTTTTTTCTTAATAGCTTTTATTTTTATTTATTTAAATTTTAAAGTAAAAACAGTTTTTTTTTTTTTTTTTTTCTTAATTAAAATTAATTTATTTGTTATCTCCCTGCTTGGCCCCTTTCCCACAGGCTGTCTGATCAGGTTCGCCTGTCCGTTTTTCAGGCAGACCTGATCGGACCCTTAGAGCGCTTTCACACCGAGCCGCGGGGGGCGTCGGCGGTAAAGCGGCACTATTTTTAGCTCCGCTTTACCGTCGTTTTAGTGGCGCTATTCGGCCGCTAGCGGGGCGGTCTTTCTGTGTAAATTTAAGATTAGTTTTTTTTATATTGAAAATAAAGCTTTGTCGGTCGTTTAAAAAAAAAACCTGGCTCCTAACTTTTTTAGCTGGCTCCTAGATTCCAAGAAAATTTGTCAAGCCCTGACTTAAGTGGTTGACGGGGAAACATGTAAATGTGCTGGAATGGCCTAGTCAAAGCCCAGACCTCAATCCAATAGAAAATCTGTGGTCAGTCTTAAAGATTGATATTCGCAAGCGCAAACCATCCAACTTGAAGGAGCTGGAGCAGTTTTGCAAGGAGGAATGGGCAAAAATCCCAGTGGTAAGATGTGGCAAGCTCATAGAGACTTATCCAAAGCGACTTGGAGCTGTGTTAGCCACAAAAGGTGGCTCTACAAAGTATTGACTTTAAGGGGTGAATAGTTATGCACATTGACTTTTTTCTGTTATTTTGTCCTATTTGTTGTTTGCTTCACAACAAAACAAAAAACAAAAACACCTTCAAAGTTGTGGGCATGTTCTGTAAATTAAATGATGCAAATATTCAAACAATCCATGTTAATTCCAGGTTGTGAGGCAATAAAACATGAAAAATGCCAAAGGGGGTGAATACTTTTGCAAGGCACTGTAGATCCTGCTTGGGTTGGGTGCTTACCTCAACACTGAGTGCAACATGTGTAGTTCTCCGCGGGGTGTTATACAGGTTAAGGGCCATGGTCCATTCCTTTGGTTCCAAGAACCTAAAGACCCCTCCAGGGGTATGCCCACTGTAACGAGTGAAGCATGGACCCTTATTATAGAGACCAGCGGCAAGTAAAGGTATTGCAGGTTCGTCTTTTTAACAGACCATTACCATAGCCTTAGATCAAGTATGAGACTTAAAGTGGTTGTTAACCTCAGGCATGAAATATGAACAAAACACATCCCTTTATAGTGTGTACTTGCCTCACTTTAACCGGCCAGATGGCTCAAATCTCAGCCGGTTCAGCAGGGACCAGCCAAGATTCGATCCATCTATGGGCAGGTTGGTTTTACCCAAGGCGATCCATGGATCGATTGGATACAACCAGCATGTCAGATTTCTAGCTTGCGATTTTTGCCAGCGGCTATAGCCATTAGCAATCATTACTGTGTTCTCCCCACAGGAGGGATTTCCCCATCAACTGTGTTACAGGAACGAAAACTGCATAACCTATGGCTGGCTAAAGTGTCATTTCTGTCTGCTGCTTCATCCCTCCACTATCACCATTAATCACTTGTGACATGTTTTGCTGACACCAAGAAAAAAAAAAAAAGTGACAGGGGAGGGCATTCCAGCTAATTGACAGCTTTAGCCTTGTTCCTGTGTGAGGGGGTGGGGTGGGGGTGGGGGGTGTTTGGTGGTAGTGTCCCTTTCCTCCGATCAGTTGTCAGAGCTCATCTCACTGAACTCTGCAGTGTGTAATTTCAGCTCTCCACCCATTTTTTGACAAGCTTTAATTCTGGACTTTGAATGGACAAAAAAGGAAGAGAAGTCTGCAGATAAACAAGTACAATTATGTAGGAGGAATTGTTTAACCTCTTGCCGACCAGCCACAGTCATTATACAGGGGACAGGTCGGCACGGCTGAGCAAACTTCCATAGGTGTCAGCCGATTTAAAAGGTATAGGGGGCGCGCGCCCATGGAGCAACGCCAATACGCGTGGCTGGTAGCCACAATGTCGGCCGGCGACCCGCGATCGCTCCTGAGAGGGACAGAACGGGGATCTGTCAGTCAATGTAAACAGACAGATGTCCGTTCTGTCTGGAAAGTAGAGAGAAATCTGCTGTTCCTAGTAGTCAGGAACAGCGATCTCTCTCTAACCTGGGGGGGGGGGTGTGTGTGTACTGACAGGGAGTAGAAACACCTCCCTAGGGAACACTTAACCCCTTGATCGCCCCCTAGTGTTAACCCCTTCCCTGCCAGTGACATTTATATAGTAAATCAGTGACTATTTATAGCACTGATCGCTGTATAAATGTCAATGGTCCCAAAAAAGTGGCAAGTGTCTGATCTGTCCGTGGCAATGTCGCAGCCCCTCTAAAAATGTTAGATCACCGCCATTACTACTAAAAAAAAAAATTAATAATAAAAATGCCATAAATATATCCCTTATTTTGTAGACGGTATAACTTTTGAGCAAACCAATCAATATACGCTTATTGCAATATTTTTTTACCAAAAATATGTTGAAGAATACATATCTGCCTAAAGTGATGAAGAACTTGGTTTTGCACATTTTTTTTTGGGGGGGGGGGATATTATAGCAAAAAGTTAAAAAAATATTGGGTTTGTTTCAAAAATTGTCGCTCTTTTTTTTGTTTATAGCCCAAAAAATAAAAACCGCAGAGGTGATCAAATACCACCAAAAGAAAGCTCTATTTGTGGGACAAAAAGGACATAAATTTTGTCTGTGTACAACGTCGCATGACGACGCAGTGCCAGATCGCAAAAAATGACCTGGTCATTAAGGGGGCAAATCCTTCCGAGGCTGAAGTGGTTAATCTCTGTATATAACCTGAGGGTAGTCACTTCAATGAGTATAAGTATATCTGAACTACTTTGCAATACACTTATGTGTCATAATATTATATATATTTATATTAGCTAACCTTCAGCTTTAAAGGAAACTCATAACTCGGGTGCAATGTGTAACATGCTCCAGACCTGACCACCCCATCCCCCCCCCCACCCCTTTCCTTGTGACAGTGGGGAGGGGATCTTCTCCCAGCACCTGTTGTCATATTTTCAAAATGGTGCAGCTGTGCAGGGATCTGCCCACATTACTGCACCATTTGTTCACAGCGATCTGTGAATGAGAGCACTAAAACACCATTGTGGCTGACTTCTTGTAGTTCTCAATGGACTGCGAGGGCACTGATGAGCGCTCTCGTAGTTCATTCACAAGTCCTGCAGCTTGTCTGCAGGATTCTGACTTTGCACCCGTGATCCACTGATTGCAGGTGTAATGATTTGCAGGCTCATGAAGGGAAAAAAAAGGAAAATCCTAGGCTGGCTAATCCATATAAATATGTCGAAATCGGCAAGGAATCTTAGAGATATTGCATTGCTGAAAGCAAGTATAGCAGATTTTAGCTGTGCTTTAAGTATATAGAGTACGGGAGCACCCATCGCCTGGACTCTACTTCTTGACGAGCATTACAGGTGAACATTTTAAAGAGAATGTGTCTGAAAAAGAACTATAGCAGCTGCAGATACACCCTTATTTTAAAGCTTTGAAACCTGGGCTTGTGGTTCAACTACTCAATGTGGTTATAAACCTCTGAAATGAGAAATGAACAAAGCATATCATTCTATAGTGTGTACATTCCTCTATCCAGAGTACCTAGCGTGACTTCTGTTTCATCTTTCATTCTTCTATTTGCATGAGTCACTTCTGACAATCCCAGGGGGGAGTGTGTCACAGTGCCCTCCACTCAGGTCCCTGCTCTCAGTTGTGCAGTGTGTCGCATCAGATCCCCATCCCACAGCAGCTATGAAATGCTGTCTAAATTCTGTTCTTTGAATGGCTGTAGAGAAAGGAAGGTTGCAGATAAACATGTACAACTTGCGTAGGTGGATTGGTTTCATCACTGTGTATCACCTGAGGCTAGTCACTTCAGTAGGGGTGTGTGGGTGTGTGTGTATATATTTTACATTTACAGCCACTTTAAGATGGAAGATGACAGACCCAGTCCTGGCATAATTCTTTGCCAGATTTCTTTTCTGTCTATTTTAGATAGTTTAACCAACTAAGAAGTTGAAAACTGGTGACACTGAACTTACTGTGTGTCCCTGGAATGTTTTTATTGGCCTGTCTTGTCCCAATTTGCAGACATGAATGCACATATCTGTACTGCATGATGCAAATGTGTTGTTACTTTGCCAGTCCACATCTAACGCTGGTGCTGAAAGACAAAGAAATAGAAAGGTTTGTTAGCAATGACACACCGAATCTTTCCATATTAACAGTTTAAAAGAAAAACAGCTTAGTCTCCGGGCTGCTCTACCTGTGCAATGCACAAGGAAAAAAATATATATATTTTTGCCTTGGTCCAATCACTGTACCAGTGTAGCAGTTTTCTGGGTCCAGCGACAAACAGCTGCAATTTCAAATATTAACCACAGAGTTGCTTGGTACAGTTGCCATTCAGAGAAAGCGTCATCTACTATTTAGATTTGCAGCTTATACAGATCAGTCAGCTATAAGATGGTCCAAGCTGAACCAATGACTATGCAAAAAAATAAAACCCCACAACATACCTGAACCTCAGGTTTAAATGCACTTTAAGGTGGACTGCACAAAAAAAGCTCTAAAATTGAAAAAAGATCCTGTCACCACCTGCTACAGTGCAAACTTAGAAAGGCAATGAATATGTATCAGAAGAACTTACAGAAACATCCCCCAGTGCTAGCAGCCCTGTCACCAAAAACACTGCATGGTAAGGCATTGGCATGGTTTTCTATGCAGCAGCATTTAGTGAATCTAGCGAGTTTTTCCTAAAAGCTGCTGAAACACAAGGATGATGTATGAGGTGGGGTAGGGGACTTGTTGGCAGCTGCCAGGAAGGCTCTTCATCCAAAACTCTTGCAAGTTTTTTTTTTTTTGAAGCAGGATTGCCACCTTCTTTTTTTGAGTAACAGATTCAAAATGCTTCAGCAGTCATAGTTTCTTTACGTACTCCTAATACAAAATGTTCTGCCCAAGTTTATTTTGCGGTGTAGTAGGTATCAGTTACATAGTAATTTCCAAAACTATGACACCTCAAACCTTAGACTACATAGAATAGTATCAAACTCATCTTTGCCCTGCCCTGAACACAGAAAACAAAATAAAAAAAAAAAAATATATATATATATATATATATATATATATATATATATATATATATATATATATATATATATATATAATTCTTTTACTTAAACCTTTGGGTTATACAGCTGCCTACAGGTGGTCTGGACACTGGCCAAAAAAAAAAAAGGCATGCCCAGGGCATAACCCCTCCTACTACTAGCAAGCCTCAGTGTTGTAGGAAAGCAGTACCAAAGGCATTATTATAAGCACAGAGGGGGTTGACCTACTCCACAACAAATTTCAAGAAAAGGATACTAAGGTGAATTCTTTTTATTTCCTCTTTCTTGCCCATTGAGGGACACAGAAGTCTAAAGCTTTCAAGACTTCCAAAAGCAGTGGGAAACACAGGAAACAGCCTCTAACTAGACCAACTGGACAGAACTGGGGACTGCCCGAGGCTTAAATGGCTTCCTGAAGAACCCTACATCTGAAATAGTAATTAGAAAGGGACAAAACTGACAGATTTCCAGAACCAGGCGGGATTTCAACAACAGTGACTATTGCCACAAGGATACTTTAGGAACAGCCTTAAAAAGGCATGCTACAAGGCCTTGCGCCATTCCAGATCCTCTTTACACTGACAATGCTCCAAGAAAGACAAGTGACAGAGTAAAGGTCATTATCCAATACTCCACTCATGACTCTTTGTGCCATCCTAGCCAAAGGTAAATGTGTCAGGGAAAGACCTGAGATCGTTTTTCACCAAGCCCATTCTTTATGGGATAGGGTGACTTACAGCCATGATTTACCAGACCGGGTGGCCACTCCAGGATCATCTTTCATTGTGAGAAATGCCCCTGGATCCAAGAGGGCACCCATTTCATACTCCAATAGTGTGAACTGCTCTACTCAAGGAGTGATCTACCTAATGTTGAAATAATGCTCTGCATTTTATGTGGGCAAAACACTTTGCCAACCCATGCAACACATAGGCAATTGCATTTATTATTCTGGAAAAGAGGGACCTGATCATTATCTCTCAATCTCCTGAAGAAGCAATAAAAAAAACATGTAGAGGAAGAACCTCATCCATGGAGTTAGTTGTTCTGAGGTACTACAATAATTTCCTGTTAGGGCTCTGAGTTTTCTTTTTATATAATAGGTTGAACAACTTTCTCCAAGAGTAGGATGAGGGGCAATTACCTGTGTTTTTAAAGTTGGTTATCTATTTTTTTTATATTTGCCTCATTTAAAGTCCCACTCTGCTCCTTTTCTATTTTTTATAAACGATGCAATAAAACATGATTTGAACAGGTATATATTTGTAGGAGTGTCTATGTGGTACCAAGAAAGTCCACAGACATTGCTTTTACATTTCCTAGTGTACTAATATTTTAGAATGGGGTACCCCCCTTATATGTTTGCGTGGTATCTGGCACCAGCTTTTATACATTTGAGTGGATTCCTTCGAAACAGTCTTGTGACGTTACTGGCACAATGACCCCTTGGGTCAAGAGGAGGTTTGGAGCATTCTGCAAATCTAAAAGGTTCTTGGGCAGTTTTTGGTTGATTTGAAAAAAGAAAGCAGTGAGGAGGTAGGAGTTTTGAACTTCATTTTGTACCCCTTGCAAACCACAGATTGAACCCACAGGTCTGGGACATTTATGACCCAGAGAGGCAAACAACCCTCTGCCCTTAGGAGGAAGGGATGAACTTTGGTTTTAAAGTTGAAGCCTGGTTGGAGCAGACAGGTACTCTGTATTTCAAGGAGCTAGGGGGGTTATGAGTCGTTACACTCTGGAAATAAAACCTTCACACCTATGATCTCTTCGGTGAAATCGATCAAGTGCTTTACCAAACAGACATCTTCTTTGGAAAGGAATATATGTGTGAGGTTCCTTTAGCAGACAAAAAAAAAAAAAAATCTGTGCATGTGAATGGAGATTAGAACCATTCTGGAAACTTGCCTGATGACATGTTCTAAGGCATCTACACAGAAAAGCAGAACAGAAAATACAATTGCTGTAATAGCTTTGTAAGGAACTATGCGCCAGTGTCCATTACCTGAAGGTACACGCCTATAACCCATGATGTATGAATACTCTGCCTGTGTCCTGCACTGTATAATCAAGATATGTTAATTTCAAATTGTAGCAAATGTCTTTAACTAATGGGTTTAGGTATTTAAAACTGGATCTCCCAATTCCTTTTAGTCTCCATAGAATTTCTATTAGTTTATTTTTTTATTTGGAATTTTTTTTGCATGTCCTTGGGGTATACCCAGACCAACCTTCAATGGGAGCACAACAATAAACGTATAAGTTCTTTTTAATCGCTCTATTGAAATCATCAGAAGTATAGTACTGTTGCAGCAAATTCTGTTAATGCTATTTTCTATATAAACTGCGCTTTTTTTCACTGCTTTATCAAAAAAGCATAAAAACTGTAAAAAAAAAAAGTCAGTGTACTACCTTAACCACTTAAATACCAACCTGCAATATACCTTATTTATTTATTTAAGGTACTTATATAGCGCCATCAATTTACGCAGAGCTTTACATATACATTGTACATTCACATCAGTCCCTACCCTCAAGGAGCTTACAATTTAAGGTCCCTAACCTCACATTCATACATACTAGGGACAATTTAGACAGGATCCAATTAACCTACCAGCATGTCTTTGAAGCGTGGGAGGAAACCGGAGTACCCGAAGGAAACCCACACAGGCACAGGGAGAACATGCAAACTCCAGGCAGGTAGTGTCGTGGTTGGGATTCGAACCAGTGACCCTTCTTACTGCTAGGTGAAAGTGCTATCCACTACATCACTGTGCCCCTCCTTGATTACCGGGCCACTTTTCAGTTTCCAGGGCTGTGATAGTTTGACAATTGCTCTGTTATGCAACACAGTACTCAAATTATTTTATATCCCTTTGCTTTTATGGTATTTACCCACCACCTTTTTGAACTAAAAAAAAAAAAAATGTAAAAAAAAGTTTCCCTTGTTTTCTAATAAAATAAAAATGCCAGAACAGTACAAACACCCCCAATATGACCTCTTTAGAAAATAGACACCAAAAGGTGATCCAATTTTTAGAAAATATAAAATGCATAATGGTATCGTAGGGGATTAAAATATGGAGCTTGGAAATTGGACAAGTGTACAAAATAATCTTACTGCTGCTACTGCATCAGCAGCAGCCTGTTTACATCAGAAACAAATGATTAATTTAGAAGTTCCTATTTCTCCCTTTCCTCTGTTGTATAAGAGGAGGGCTGTGTACACCTGAGAGCACTGTGAATGGTCCCTATGACCAATCACAGCAATCATGTTGTACAGAGCCTCTCTGACTGGATGTGTACTCACTGACTAAACACAGCCATCTAAGTCTCAGTTCTTGGTCATTACTGGGTGCAGTGGGTATCCGATGCTCATTTCTGCGGCAGAGCTAATAAACAGTGTTGCAAAATTAAGCACCCACCAATCCCCGGTTTAAAAGGCAAGTTCACCTTTTCCAAAAAAAGCCTATAGGTAAAACAATAAAAATGATTGATCATATTACAAAGCTGCACAGATTTTTTAATATCTACTGGGGTGCTTTGACTACATAGACTATATCCTGGAAAAGGTAAACTGTAAACTTAGCTTTCAAGACATACAGAGCTACAAAAGAGGTCTCTTCAGAGCTTAAAGCCGTAATAACCGCTGTGTTTTTTTTTTTTTTTTTTGGAATGGTGCATGTTTAGGAGGTATTTACAGTACCTACAAGTAAGCCCTATTGGCTTACCTATAGGTACAAATTATGTATGGGAGTTTACTCCCACTTTAACAGTATGTAAATCCCATCTCAGCCACTTTCCACTCATTTCTCCAGCACTCTCCTGCAACTCCTTCCTCTGTTGCAGCCACCACCAAAATAATCAGAGCTCAGAGGGAACATTTTTCACATGCAAATTTAAAAAGTTAAAACACACACACACACAAATTAAATCTCTTACAGATGTCTTAAAGTGGAGTTCCACCCAAAAATGGAACTTCCACTTTTTGGATTCCTTCCCCCCTCCGGTGTCACATTTGGCACCTTTCAGGGGGGAGGAGGGAGCAGATACCCGTCTAATACAGGTATTTGCTCCCACTTCCTGGCATAGCTCACCAGGGTGATTGCGGTGACCTACGCCACTTCCGCCGCCTACCCCGTCCTCCCCCGCTGTATTCTGTGAGAGACAGAATACAGCAGGGACCTGAGAGGACACGCAGTGCAACTCGCGCATGTGCAGTAGGGAACCAGGATATGAAGCCGCATGGCTTCACTTCCTTATTCCCTCACCGAGGATGGCGGCGGCAGCAGCCGAGAGCCGAAGGACGGATCGGCTTCGGCTGCCGACACCGTGGGCTCCCTGAACAGGTAAGTGTCCATATATTAAAAGTTAGCAGCTGCACTATTTGTAGCTGCTGGCTTTTAATATTTTTTTTTCAGCAAACCTCCGCTTTAAGAAGCTGTGCTAAAAGAAAGATGCTTTGCCTTACCGAGGTGCATAAAAGAAATAAAGAATAAATCAAATCAGAGTTTGCTTTATAACGCTAAAGTCTTCCTGAAAGCAGTTTTCTCACACTACTATACAGTATATCAGGTATCCCTACATAGCTGTAACCTTAACAGGCTAATGGATTTGCAGTGAGCAATGGGAATAAAGTACAATAACTGTTCACCATAGCTAAGCAAGAAGCAGAATCTGCATATACAATCAGAAAATATGCCTTGTGCACATATCAATACTAACAATATCAATTTATTCACACAATCTGTTGCTTTTTGTTCATAAAAAGGTACCAAGTATTATAGCTCTCAACAAAAAGGATCAACTAAACAAAAGTTGTGAATCCGCTTAAATTGCTACAAGACTTAAGGAATTAATGATGAAGCATCAGCATGCCATTTAGGCGATTCAATTTCTTAAAAAGGGAAGTCAGCAACAAAACACTGCTCACTTCTCAGGAATGTGAATGGTCACCATAGGCAAAAGAATCTACTTCTGTTCCACGAGAACAAAAACTTGACTGATCACTATGGGCAACTGCTTTATCCTTTGTTTTGTTTTTCTTTACTGCAACTGTATTCTTTAGTAGAAGCTGAAGAGATCACACTTCATTCTCTTTTATTATTCTATATACAATGTTGTCTGATGGCCTATATGGGGAACAGGCAGAAGATGAGAGGAGCAAAGTGATGTGACCTAGTGACTGCTAGATTGGACTGTCAGCATTTAGATTAGATTAATGTTGGTTAGCATTAGGAATGTACACGCTGTGCAATCCGCAATCAGAACACACATTTTTCTATAAGAAATTGCTTTACTAAATAGTTACCCGAGTGGAAAGGAAACTGTTGTTTTGCTTCCCCTGTGTGTGCATCCCAGATAATGGTGGTCTGTGAAGAAAATGCACATACATCAGTAAACAGATTTTCCCAAATAAATTCTGTAGATGCAGAGCTTTAAATTGATTCTAAACCTTGAATTAGTTTTAACATATTATACTTACCTGCTCTGTGCAAAGGTTTTGCACAGAGCAGCCCTGAGCCTTCCTCTTCTGCAGTCCCTTACTGGCTCCCCCTCTTCCAAGTACCCCACCCACGGTAAGCCACTTGCTAAAGGGGGTACTTGTGCGGGTCTGCTTCTGAGCCCCCCCACCTGCATCCATAGACGCAGACTATGAGCGCACCCCACCATGGCACTTAATGGCTCCTGCTGCTATCTATCCACCCTGGGAGTAGTGAGAGAGTGGAGACTGCTCTTGTGCACAGATCTGGATCGAGATGGGGCTTAGATAAGTGTGTGTGTGGATCTTGCAGAGAATGCATTAAGGTAAAAAAAACCCTTAAGGTTTTAGAATCACTTGAAGCATTAGTCCTCATTCACACGGGGCGTATTTTACTGTACATGCATGGAGAGCCAGGTGTTCTGTGCATCCCCATGCAGGCAATCCCACTGATGTCGACTGGGACACAGCTGCTACACAGACACAACTGTGTGGTGTCCAAATATGTGGAGGAGTGTCCCTGAACACACATAGTGCAAGTTTGGGGACAGATACCCACATGAATGTCATATTAGGGCTTTGAGGCAATAAGCAACTGAAATTTGATACAAGTATCCATGGAAGTAGTGAGGAGACAATAAGAGCGAATGGTTGATAAAACTTCTCCATGGGAGAAGATGTCCACCACCTATAAGGACACTAGCAAAAATAACAGGCCCACAAAGCAGTTTGGGTAATAATAGGCGCACTGCTGCGTTTTCTAGGAAAAAATTTTTGCCAGTGTCCAATCACCTGAAGGTAGCAGCAGAAAAACCATGGTTTATGAATAGAAGACCTGTATGATTAAGATAAAACATTTAGTTGTCTCTACCTTAAAATATTAAAAAGGGAACTTTTCGTGCAGAGGACTTCCTCTGCCTGCCTTAAAGCGAGCATGTTGGGTCTCAACGCTTACAGTTTTGACTTTAGAAAGCTTCTGAAACATGTGCTAGTATTTAGTAAGGCAGGGAAGCGAAGGGCTTGACATTTTCGAAAGAATGATAGTTATGTTACCAAAATGGTTAAGCAAAATGAAAGCTAGGATGTAATGAACTTTTCTATATTACCTTGTCTACTCCTGCACTTAAAATAAAGTTTCCTTTCTTGTTCCATTTCAAGGCAAATATGGGTCCCTTGTGTTGCCCCAAGGTGCTTGCAAGGTTTCCTGCAGATTAGAGTGAGTGCTTATATTATTTAAAATTATTAAGCAATTAATCAAATGAAGCAAGTACACAGTTTAGCTTTTTGCTCGGTCTCTATTCCTCAGAAATAAATATACATAATATACTTAAACACGGTGAAGGAAAAATTGCTCTGCGATATTAAAGGTAACAAAAAGGTTGCACTCCTTGCTTAAAAGCATAACTGCCAACACTAGCAGATTCTGCACAACCTGCTAGCCACTGCATGCTGCAGAAATAGTTGGCCACAAATAAAATCCTATACACTGTCTCCACAAGAAACAAGCTTTCACTGGTTAAAAGCTAGCTAATTGCTGTCAAACATTTCCTGGTGGGAGAGAGGTACCATTTTCACTGGGAGGACTCAATCTTTGGGGCACACACTGCACCTCAGTGCCACCAAAAGTGTCAGAAATGTTGCAACTACAGCAATAAATGGGAACAATTACCCAAATTAGAAGCAAGATATAGTACCGCATATATCAAGAATGCAGCCTGAAGAACTATACAGTAAAAAAGTCAAGCACAATGAATAATGGGGAAAGAGTTGCAACAAATTTTGCTATGACTTACACTTTAAAAATGAATTCCAGGTATGGATATTTTATACACCGCTAGAGCTGCACGATTCTGGATAAAATGAGAATCACAATTTTTTTTTTGCTTAGAATAAAGATCACGATTTTCAGCGTGACATCCTTCACATTAAAGAAAAAAAATTGGGCTAACTTTACCATTTAGTTTTTTTTTATTAATTGAAGTGTATTTTTTTTCCCCCAACAAATGTGTTTTTTGAAAGACCACTGCGCAAATACAGTGTGACATAAAATATTGCAACAACCGCCATTTTATTTTCTAGGGTCTCTGATTGATATATAGATAGAGAGCTAGAGAGCTAGGGAGATAAAGTAAAATTCTAGCAAGAAATACTGATTTTTAACTTGTAAGCAACAAGTGTCAGAAAAAGGCCTGGTCTTTAAGTGGTTACTCTTATTTGCAGACCAAAGTTCATCCGTTTGATCTAAAAGAACCAAAGGATACAAGGTTTCTTTTTTTCTCAGCGCTGAGCAATGTTGTGATAAACTTTGCCTGCTTTTTTTTTTTTTTTTTCGTTTTTGACAGCTCTGAGCAGAGAGCAGCTCTGCACTTGTTACATGAATCGTGGAAATGACAGATGGGGTGGGGGGGTTTGAATGAAGATCTCAATTTTTTAACAATTAATCGTGCAGCTCTATATACAGCTACATTAGTCGAGCTTGGCCAATGCCCCTGGAAGCTGAAAATAGTAGACCGCAACTCCAGTGATCTCCACTTGCTCCTGGATACTGCTCTAAGCAGCTGCCCTTCTACATTCTGAACACAGGAGATTGGAATGTTTTTCACGAGTTCCAAATAGCTGAACTAACATAAAAAATTGGTACAAATATCATGTAGGTTTGGCTTTGTCATACTAGTGTAGCAGCACATCCATCTAGGTTAAAGAAGAATTCCAGGTATGGATAGCTTGGACCAATCCAATTATGTATATATAGCATGCCTGGCCAATGGCGTGGAAGCTGGAAATAACTGACAAAGACACCTACTCCAGTCATCTCCACTTGCTTCTGGGTCCTATACCGAGTGGCTGCACTTTCTGCTTGCTGAACACAGGAGGTCAGCCATGCAACCGTCACAGGCACTATTCAGAGAATGCTTTGCATTTTCTGAATGAATGCGGAGCATTTTCTAATAGGACTAGGTTGAGATTGTGACCTCACCACGCTGCATTTTCACCTTGTCTAATTAAAGAAAGCTTTGTATTCACTCAGAAAATGCATAGTATTCCCTGAATGGTGCCTGAGCCAGGCAGCCGACCTCCTATGTTCAGTAATCACAATGTACACCCAGAAGAAACTGGGGATCACTAGGGTAGGCGTCTTCTTCAGTTATTTACAACTTCCAGGGGCATCGGCCAGGTATGGTATATGCAATGTTACATTGGACCAACGTAACTATGTTTAAATACATACCGAGAATTCTTCTTAATCCTAGATGGGTGTGCTGCTACATTAGTAAGTCAAACCTATACATCATGTTTGCACAAATTATTTTTTATGTTTAACTAGTTCAGTCCTTTGGACATATGTAGTACCATCCATCAGTTTGTGCTCCATTTCTTCAGGTGGCTCCCGGCTGTAAAGTGAAAGTGATTAAGCCCATACAGCCAGGGAAGCATCTAACCAAGCCAATCTCTGCTCTGGTAAATGCTTTGGAGGGGAGAGGAGACACTGGGGTCTATTAGACCCCCAATGTCTCCATAAAGGGTACTGGTCACCTTCCCAAAAGCAGTAACTTTATATAAAAAAAAAATAAAATAAAAGTTTTAAAAAAAATGTAATGCCTGTTGCCCCGCATACACTTACAAATGCAAAGGGTGCTTCACATGTGTGTAAACTGCAATTACATCATTCATGAAGTATTGCTGTGAACTTTAGAGTGACAGTAATTATTCTTATACCAGAGCTGGTAGGCAATTCTATACTGATGAAGCGTAAATTGCTCTTAACGTTTCACCTATGGAGATTTTTGGGTACCATTGTTTTTCGTGATAAGGTCAAATGCAAATTTTAAGACTTGACATTTTTTTAATATCTATCTGCGCAACCTCATATAATATTGTGTTTGTGTACTCAAAAATTCATTTTATTATATATTTTTTTGAAAATGCTGATTTTTTTTATGTGTGTGAAAAAAAAGGGGTAACATTTGTTGTAGTGCAACAGTGATTAAATACATAACTACAGAAAAGTGCTTACCATCTTTTGTCCATATTCTGGCAAAGCCATCATAGGATCCAGTTGCTAGAAGTGTTCCTTCACTCTGTTAATTTAAAACATAAAAAACACTAGGATTAACCAGAACATCTACTTTACAAGTAGACTTTGACCTGATCTAAAGGTACAGCTGTGTGTGTGGAGATTTTTTTTTTTTGTTTATCTTAATGTACATCATATTGACACTTTTTTTTTTTTTACCACCACAGGAGTCCTCTAAGCCTTGTGGAGTTATTCTGATATATGTAGTCAGGAGCTGCATTTCTGGCTCCATGCCACATCGAACAGTGTATGATCAAACATCATCACTGTACAGAAAAAGTTTAGCAGGCTTAAAAAACTCCTAAAGCAAGTAAATAATTAGCGTTAAAGTGAGTATTAGAAAGGCTGTAAAGGATTAAGGTTTTTTTTTTTTTTTTTTCATATACTTTCTATGCATTAAAGTAAAAGACCTTCTGCATGGAGCTTCCCCCTAACCCCATATAATAACCTGAGCCCAATCTCAATCCAGGGCTTTGCACAAGCGCAGAGGCTCCCTTAGTGCTCTCCCTCCTCACTGGCTCAGAGACAGCAAGCAGCTTGTGTTATGGGGGCCCTAGCTGTGGGGAGGGAGCCAGAAGCGTCAGCGGAGGGCCCGAGAAGATGAGGCTCAGGGCAGCAAAACCATTGCATAGGGCGGGTATGACATTTGTCATACTTGTGTCAGTATTTTGTTTTGCTTTATTTACAGCCTTTAGTCTATTGGGATATGTCTCTACAAACTTTGTACATCTAGACTTGCAATATTTGCCCACTCTCCTCCGCAGAACTGCTAAAGTTCAGTTAAATTTGATGGTGAACGTTTGTGGACTGCCGTCTTCAAGTAATTCCACAGATTTTCAATGGGGTTCAAGTCTGGGCTCTGACTAGTGAACACAGCCCACTCTATGCTATGGGCCCTCTGATCCAATCCGTCCAGATGGAAGGGGACAGATCCCCTTCTGTTTTTTTTTTTTTTAGCAGATCAGATTGGAGGTAGGTGGGTATGAACGGACAGCACTTGTTTACATCTGCCGCTCCAGAGTGGTGAATGGAAGGTCCAATTTGGGTCGGACCAATCATGTGAAAGGGGCCTAAGGCTGTATTCACACTGATGCTCTGGTTTACCCACAGCAGTGCACCTTCGGCTTTCCTGTTGGTTAGCTGCAATGCCATAGTAAAAGATCCCGGACCAGTAGCCACGCTAGAGGATACTAAGGCACCACGGCCTTACCACTGCAGAAGACTGTCTTCCAGGGGCCATTTGACTTTTGTCCTTCTCTCAAATTAACCTATAGGGATTATACCCAGTCTAGGTACAGGACGTTTTGCGGGGTAGCCATTAGGATATCGTGGCCGTGGTGCCTTAGTATCCTCCAGCGTGGCTACTGGTCCGGGATCTTTTACTATGGCATTGCGTTGCCCCTGCTTGGGAAATACTTGGCCCCTGTGGTTTCTGATCTACTTATATTAGCAGACTTGGGTGTCTCCAATCATCTGGAATACAGACTACTTGAAGTAGCTCCTCCCCCTGGATTATACTGCTGAACATCCTTTTTATTTGGATACTCACATATGAGGCTCACCCCTCTAAGAATGAGTATGTTCTATTCCAGACAGTGAGATCCGTTCTCTTTTTCTGCTATCTTTGAAACCTTGAATGTGTCCTGAAGAAGCCTAATGGTCCTAAGCGCAGAGATTTTGTGGCTTTAATGGTGAAACGCGTTGACGCACAAGGGCTCACTGTATAACTTTGTATCATTATATATGATTTTTAACCCTTGAATGCTCTATTCATGTATTGTATTTTCTCAATAAACTGTTATTTTTTCATACTTCGCCATTTATTCTGCCTTTAAAGTTGGGACCTAGCAATACTTACTATCTTTTTTCTTTTTGTACCACTATGAGCATTAATCATGAACACAGGATACCCGATTGGCTGAATCCACCAGACACAGCAGTTGCGGTTTTGGGCCGCTGAGCACCGGAGGGGGCATACCAGTGTACATGTGCTCAGTGACACACAGAGTGAAAATAAAAGGGAGGGGGGGAACAATTGAAAATGAATGCAGCCACGACATCTGAGGACTGGTAAGTTGTAATAAATTAAAATGTTTGTTTTGGGTTTAGATATACTGTAAATCTCAAAAGCTTTAACAGGTTAAGGAAACTTCAAAAGTTATTTTCCTTCTAATACAACTGCAGCTTTCATTAAACAGAATACATGGTGATAATGCCATAAAGGTTATTGTACATAAAGGGTTTTATGTGCATTAATGCAACACACCAGAACAGGTGTGTGCAGCGGGGGGGCATAATAAAAATATTCCTCACATTAAAATAGAGCGCTATGCCTCACTAAATGTTTTACATCACAATGTTACAGTACCAAAAAAAAGGGTGCCAAACTTTTTTTTTTTTAAATCGCAAACATGAGAGGAAAGCACCAAAACTCACATAAAGTGTTTTGACTTACATTCCAATCTAAGGAGGTTACATCCTTGTTGCTAGGAACATCTTGTCCACCCTCTCGTATACAGTGTCTAAGAACCAGCTGTGTTGAACCACTAGTGCTGTTTTCACTAAGATTCCATATCCGTGCCGTTGAATCCCCTGACCTAAAAAGGAACAAATTTGAAAGGAGAACCGAGTTAAAAAAATTCCCTTCATATGGAATAAAAGCATATGTAGCAACAGATAATAGTGTCAAACCTAATGGTAAAGTGCCCCTAAAGTAAAATATATGCCACTGTTCCATCACGGTACATTCGTGCCTGATCGCATTAGGGACATTAAATACCAATAAGCCCTGGGACTGAAGTGAATGTCTATGTTCACTGTACTGTATCCAACAATATGGCCATGGTATATAAAAAGGAAAAGAAAAATCTTACCCCGATGCTAGGAGATCACTAACTGGGTTCCAGGCACAAATAAACACTTCCGATTCATGACCACGTAATACTACTGCTTTGCTAGATGGGATTTCTACATCTCCATCAACTTCCATCATATCAGTGTGGTTATCTATTAAAAAACAAACAAACAAAAAAAAAAAAAAAAAAAAAAAAAGCTTTAACAGAAATTCACATATACATTTTATGGAAATAGCTGCCCAACTTCTAAGATGATCTAACAACCCTCTATGTGCAACAAAGTGAAGCTAAACATCACAAAATAAAACTGCTAAATTAAATAGAATGAAATGGGCAACCTTGGTACCATTTATACACTAAATTCTAAAGTTCAAAGAGTATTTCCACATTTGCACTCGAATTTGAATAACATCGGATTGCTATTACAGTGGCTCCTGCTGAGCTCTTCGTTTTTTTTTTTTTTTTTTTTTTTTGTTCAGCCCACTGGGCTGAATGTAAAAAAAAAAAAAAAAAACGTATAGTGTGTACCAGGCTTAAAGTGATCGTAAAGCTTTGATTTTTTTTTTTTTTTTTTAAACATACATATCATACTTACCTCCACTGTGCAGTTCATTTTGCACAGAGTGGCCCTGATTCTCAACTTCTGGGGTTCCTGGGCGGCTCCTCCTCTTATCAGATAACCCCCTAGAAAAAGCTCTCTCATTGGGGGGGGGGGTTTATCTTGCTAGCGTGCTCCCAAGTCCATCATTCGGGGTCCATAGATGCCGAATTTAGGACTTGGCCCCGCCCCCTCATCATTGGATTTGATTGACAGCAGCGGGAGCCAATGGTAGCACCTTGCTAGACTTAACCCCTAATAATCCAGCACATTTTACAAAGCTAATTCCTGCAGTTTAGCTTTAAGACCAAATAAACGCATTGCAAAAGCCTTTTGAAAAGGAAAAAAAAATTTTATCAGGTTTTACATTAAAACTAGACATCGATACATATAGCGGCTCCACACACTGGAACCCAGAGATTTTTATCATTATTGCAAGAAACTAGTAACAAAACCCTTTCTATACTATAAATTCACACTTTTCAAATATATACAGGGGCCTTTGATGTTACTTTTTGGACTACAGTAAAGGGCAAAGGCTCTTTTAAGTCTTGAGCATGGATTGCATCCATGCTCAAGACTTAAAGGAGCCCTTTAGGTGAAGACACTGGTAAACAAAGTTTTAGGATTGCCATATAACCCCTCTAACTTCCAGGAAGCCTCAGTTTTTTTGCAAGCAATCAAAGGCAAATTCTAGAACAAATGGAAGGGTGGCTTAAATCCTATACCACACTCCAATATAAAAGGATTTTCCAGGCAAGTCAAAAAATCTATTTTTTTTAAATTGTACAGTTCCAAGTTCCAGTTAAAACCGGACCAAGCAGCTCATGAGTCGTTGCAATGGTTTCCAAAGCAGAAGGGAGGGGGGGGGCCTTAAAAAAAAAAAAAAAAAAAAAAAAAAAAAAGTACAGTAGACGATCAAAGGTAAAATTTCTTTGATCGACTATATGGCAGGCTGGAAGAAAATTACATTCCTTGTAATAGGAGGAAAAAAAAAAAAAAAAACACATTAAAAAAAGGGACAGTATAAAAAAAAAGTAAAATAAGTAAAAAAAAATGTTCCCCCATCCCTCCGTGATTGCAGTATCCAAACCACACATGAGGTATCGTCATGTTAGAGCGAGAGCAATAATTCTAGCACTAGACAACCTCATCCAATTCCAAACAGGAAACCTGTAAATGCGTTTAAAGCATTGCCTATGGAGATTTTCACTGTAGTACCGTAGTTTGTCGCCATTCCACGAGCGTGCGCAATTTTAAAGCATGACATGTTCGATATCCATTTACTGGGCCCAACATCTTACAGCTGCTGACTTTTAATAATCTAACACTCACCTGTCCCATGGCCCAGCGATACGGCCACCTAAAGCCTCACTCCCCCCTGCCCCCCCCCTCCTCCTCCTCTCTGCGGCGCTGTTACTACTGTGGGTACCCGACTGTGATAGCATGCGGCTTCACGTCTGGGTGCGCACTGGGTTCCCTTAGTGGCCAGCCAATCTTCTGGGACCTGTGACGTGTCTCGGAAGATTGCAGAGAGGGAGGGGCCGCCTAGGGGGAGAGGAGTCATCGTCTAGGTGGCCAAGCAACGGAAGGAGGAAGAGGGACAGGAAGTATTTGCATTTTTTTTTAATAACATTGCGTTTGCAAAACCGTGATGCAAATACCGCGTGACAAATGCTTACGATTGCCATTTTATTTCTTAGGGTCTCTGCTAAAAAAAAATAGAAATGTATAAGGTTTGGGGGTTTTAAGTCAAAAAATACTGGATTTAAAGTTGTAAACAAAGTGCCAGAAAAAGACTTGATGGCAAATGGTTAAGGAGTGCACGCTGTCATTTGTCACAGCATACTTTCCATTGCAAACAAATAAATCTTTACCCGACTTGGCCAAAATTAAAAAAAAAAAAAAAAAAAAATACATAAGCAGCTTTAATGGAATATACCAAATAAACTTCCATACCATTGTATATATACTTTTATTTAAACACTTCAATCTTATATTAAATATGAAAAAAAATCAAAACTTGTTAGAGCTCTCTGCTGTATGATGAAAGTAGGTTAACACCTTCCATTAAAATATCAAAGATGCTACAGAAAGACCAGCAGGGGTCGCTCCCACATCACTTTGTTCTGCAAAATCTGTTTTTAATCATATAAGGATACCAGTCTAGCCAAACAAACTCTGTGTCCATAATAGCTTGATGGGAAATCCTAAGGAAACTGCATTTAGATAATGCATAATAGTGTCTTAACCTGCCTGATTGCTGATATATAATCTACAGACACCTTCACTTTATATAATCTATGGAAGAATTGTTCAAAACATACACAAATCGATATGGTCAATGTAATAAAATGATTGCATAAAAATTAAAAACATACAGGTTTGGATGCTGGATTTCTACATGTTGGCTGCTACACTGGAAAAGGTCTGTAGTGTTGGAGGAGATGGGAAGGTTTTTTAACATCTTGGGGTTTGGCCTCTCAGCCAGGAGGTGTGCACCCCCGGAGGCTGGAGAACAGACTGCCTGACCACACAGCATAGTGCACAGCTGTCAATTATACCAAAAAAAAAAAAAAAGCTAAATCTTTCAAGTCTTTGTGTGTTCATCTGCATCCCCTAGAGCAGTGTTTCTCAACCCTGTCCCACAAGTACCCCCAACAGGCAGTGTTGCCAACCGTCAGTATTTTTACTGGCAGCCAGTAAAAAGCAGGCATTTTTCTCCTGCCAGTAAATGCCAGAAAAAGTAAAAGGCTGCCAGTACAAAACATGGCTGTGACGGCTCTGCTTGGTCCGGAGCCGGCTGAGACCATCCGAGTGCCTTCTACAGTGTGATCGGGTGGCTCTGACAGACGCGGTGCAATGGAGCCAAGCAGAGCAGCCAGAGCCTCGTGTGCGGGTCTGCGGTATGGGAGCAAGACAGGCTGGGACCGTCAGTGCTGTTTAGACTGGAGTGGTGTGAAGGGACCACTTGGCTTTGAGAGAGACTGTAACTGACTTGCTAATTGCATATTGTATATGTTTTTAGCCTAAATACTCTAATTTGCACTTAAAAATATAATTCTGTAACTTTTGGAAATGCCAGTAAAAACATGGCTGTGCCAGTAAATTCTGGGTGTTGTGTCAGTAAATTTCAATCTGGTAGGTTGGCAACACTGCCAACAGGCCATGTTTTGAGAATTTCTTAGATAAAAAAGCTGCCCAAAATACCAAGCCATTGACTCAGATTTAAGGCACCTGTGCAAGATAAAAGAAAACCTGCAAACATGGCCTGTTGGGGGTAATTGAGGACAGGGTTGAGAACCACTGCCTTAGAGAATCTGGAGACTTAGGCCTCGTGTACACTGCTGCCTGTAAATGAACGTTCAGAGGCAGTTGGACGTTTTTTCCAGCTGCCCCTGAACTCATCCAATGTTATGTGTACATGTATATAGGCTTGTTTACTGACATTTTTAGGCAGTTGGATTTAGAGGCTGTTCCTTGGACGCAGAAAAATGGGTTCAGATGCAGAGTTTACCGGCGTTTAAGACGCCAGACGCGGTAAAACGCGGCTAAACACGGTACCAGCATCTGTTTTTTGTGCTTTAAGCATTTGGGGGGCTAAACTGATGTTTCTAAACACCGATTACCAGCTGTCAACAAAAACATTCAGAAGAGGTTGCCTGAGCGTCCCGTGTACATTAGGCCTTAGAGGTGAGGTGCTGATGTCACCAGAGGGAGGAGGAAGTGGGAAGAGAGCCCAGAAAACCAAGGCTCAGCCTCTTCTCCTCTGTATGTCCCTGCAAAGGAGGGAGCAGTGACAGGTGGTTAGCAGAAACAAGGGGAGCATTGACAAAGTTTGCATAGGAAGAGTTTGTGGGTGGCAGTGGGGGGTATATGGCTAGTAGAAAGGTGCAGTGTCCGGGGTGTTGGGGTTCAGAGTCAGAGGAACAGCGATAGGTGGGCTGAGTAATAAATGCAATGTCAAGGTTCCCCACAAGCCCCAATGCAAAAGCTCTCTATGAGCATGGTAAGAGTCTTCTCTGACTGCGCTCTACTGCTTTGTTGTAGGCTCCAAAATCAGCCTACCAAAATCAAAGGCTGATCTAAAGTTCAATGGCAAGTAGGGGAACCCTGTATGCATTGACTGACTTGCACCCACACTCACCCGCATGTCATTTTAGGACACAGTGGCCGTTTCCCTGCAGCTGGGTGTCCCAACAGAAATGAATGGGACTCCAGCACGGAGGTATACACAACACCTGTGCACTTCCATGCTGGGAAACCACAGACCTGCACAGGGCCCGCAGCAAAGCCCCCCATGTGAACGAGCTCTGGCGTGTTCGCATGGCGTACGTGCCGAGCCCGCCAGGAAGTCGGCACGGCGCAGCGCTAATCACAGGCAGGGAGACATTTCCCGATCTCTGCAGCCGCACATCGGGAAATGTCTCACTGCTTGTGATTAGCGCTGCCCCGTGCCGACTTCCTGGCGGGCTCGGCACGTGCGCCATGCGAACACGCCGGAGCTCATCCCTACTTACCAGTAACTAGATTTCCATTAATATTCAAGGAAAAAGGGCAGGAAGACTCATGGAAACAGAAGTACTGGTTAATACAACTCTTGACTTCCAAAATAGTCTTCCAGAGAGTACGAGAGAATTAGAGAGAATTTACCGGATTAAGAAGGAAAACAAAAAAAACACGAGAACGCGCATCCCACCGGTCTGAGTATTATAGAAAAGGTGGACGCAGCTACAGTGGGGACAGAAAGTATTCAGAGCCCCTTAAATTTTTCACTGTTATATTGCAGCCATTTGCTAAAATCATTTAAAGTTCATTTTTTTCCTCATTAATCTACACACAGCACTCCTTATTGACAGAAAAACACAGAATTGTTGACATTTTTGCAGATTTATTAAAAAAGAAAAACTGAAATATCACATGGTCCCAAGTATTCAGACCCTTTGCTGTGATACTCATATTTAACTCAGGTGCTGTCCATTTCTTCTGATCATCCTTGAGATGGTTCTACACCTTCATTTGAGTCCAGCTGTGTTTGATTATACTGATTGGACTTGATTAGGAAAGCCACACACCTGTCTATATAAGACCTTGCAGCTCACAGTGCATGTCAGAGCAAATCAGAATCATGACGTTAAAAGGAAATGCCTGAAGAGCTCAGAGACAGAATTGTGGCAAGGCACAGATCTGGCTAAGGTTACAAAGAAAATTCTGCTGCATTTAAGGTTCCTAAGAGCACAGTGCCCTCCATAATCCTTAAAAGGAAAAAGTTTGGGATGACCTGAACCCTTCCTAGAGCTGGCTGTCTGGCCAAACTGAGCTACCAGGGGAGAGGAGCCTTGGTGACAGAGGTAAAGAAGAACCCAAAGATCACTGTGGCTGAGCTCCAGAGATGCAGTCGGGAGATGGGAGAACGTTGTAGAAAGTCAACCATCACTGCAGCCCCCCACCAGTCAGGGCTTTATGGCAGAGTGGCCCGACGGAAGCCTCTGCTCAGTGCAAGACACATGAAAGCCTGCATGGAGTTTGCTTAAAAAAAAAAAAAACACACCTGAAGGACTCCAAGATGGTGAGAAATAAGATTCTCTGGTCTGATGAGACCAAGACAGAACTTTTTGGCCTTAATTCTAAGCGGTATGTGTGAAGAAAACCAGGCACTACTCATCACCTGTCCAATACAGTCCCAACAGTGAAGCATGGTAGTGGCAGCATCATGCTGTGGGGGTGTTTTTCAGCTGCAGGGACAGGACGACTGGTTGCAATCGAGGGAAAGATGAATGCGGCCAAGTACAGGGATATCCAGGACAAAAACCTTCTCCAGAGTGCTCAGGACCTCAGACTGGGCTGAAGGTTTACCTTCCAACAAGACAATGACCCTAAGCACACAGCTAAAATAACGAAGGAGTGGCTTCACAACAACTCCGTGACTGTTCTTGAATGGCCCAGACTTAAACCCAATTGAGCATCTCTGGAGAGACCTAAAAATGGCTATCCACCAACGTTTACCATCCAACCTAACAGAACTGGAGAGGATCTGCAAGGAGGAATGGCAGAGGATCCCCAAATCCAGATGTGAAAAACTTGTTGCATCTTTCCCAAAAAGAATCATGGCTATATTAGATCAAAAGGGTGCTTCTACTAAATACTGAGCAAAGGGTCTGAATATTTAAGACCATGTGACATTTCAGTTTTTCTTTTTTAATAAATCTGCAAAAATGTCAACAATTCTGTGTTTTTCTGTCAATATGGGGTGGTGTGTGTACATTAATGAGGAAAAAAATGAACTTAAATGATTTTAGCATATGGCTGCAATATAACAAAGAGTGAAAAATTTAAGGGGGTCTGAATACTTTCCGTCCCCAATGTATATGAACCTCTTGAAAGAGTGATATGAAACAAAGGCAGGAGACCAAGACTAAGGAAAGTCTATACCACATCGAAAAAAAAATGTGGGTACTTATCCAAAACACACTTCATACAGAGTGACAGGACTAATGCAAAGAAAGACATATTCCTAAAACAAAAATACCAAACACTATGGAGGCCTTGGTCGACTAAGGACAAACAGAAGATCCCATAGCCTGTGTGGCTTAAGGCAAAAGGGTAATTAAGGAGTTTATTGAGCCATCTATTATGCTCTGTTATTACATACAGCCAGTAGCATAATCTGCTTATGAGACAAGTATGTCGCATCCCTGCATATTTATTGAAGAAAAACCTGTTATGAGCCTGTGCAAGCTGAAATTGTAATGCCTCACCAAAACATGAAATGTGGTAATTTAGGTCTAACCTGTGGTGGAGATATATATCCACCCCCTATGGAGTATATTAGCAAACAGAAAAGAAAGGGCTACAGAAGCACATGCAAAAGGGACTACTCACAACCTTCATCACTGTGGAATATAAGGCTTCTGAAATAAAGCTTAAGTGAAACTGCTGGAAGTTCCAGGTTGCTCTAACAGCCTGACGGTTGCAACACCTGTGAGGCACACATTCTCAGAGAGCAGTTAAATGAAACAATAGATTCATTAATTCTCTGTGCATATTGTCGACAGAAAAGACATGACCTTTATCCTCCTTAAGGCTTTGATATGTGCGACTAGGCAAGGACAGACTTTCACCTCCTGAATGTTAAGCATCTTAGCCCTTAAGGCCTTGATGCACTTGTGCACTCGGGGAGGATGGGGAGCCTTGTAGATTTAGGAACCTTGACCTGCATTCCCCCATCTGGCAGGCAACAGCCTCACCATGTTGACTGAAAGAATCAACATTGTCCTTGTGTGTCTACATTGTTTACTACAGTAGAGGGAACAGAAGCAGGCGACACTTGTCACTTACAATTCTACTTCCTCCACTCCTCTTCCCTTCCCTTCTCCGTCGGGGTCCCCCAAGCTTCTTGGACCTCTTATTTTCAATCTACACCTCTTCCCTGGGTCAGCTTATAGCCTCTCACGGCTTTCGATATCATTTCTACGCTGACGACACAGAAATCTCTCTCTCCACCCCTCAACTCACTCCATCAGTCTCCCCACCCATCACTAAACAGACATACAGTAAAACCTTGGTTTGAGAGCGTTTTGCAAGACAAGCAAAATTTTTAAATAAATTTTGCCTTGATATACAAGTAGCGTCATGTCACAACTGACTATAAAAGAGAAGAGAGGCGCCTCTAATTGTAGCAATATGGTCACATTTAATGCAGATACAACATTTTAGCAACTCACATGGTTGATGATTAAAAGAGGCACATCTAAGTATACAGGCATCCGGGGTAAAGCTGTCCACAGATCCCTTCCACACTGTGCTCCACAAGTGCTTCAAGCCACGCTTTCAGATCGCTCTACTGCAGGGTAGTCTTCCCGGTCATGATTGCAGACTGACAGCGGTGAGAACCGGCGGTGCAGAGTATGGTCTATGTGGACAGCTTTACCCCGGATGCCTGCATACTTAGATGTGCCTCTTTTAATCATCAACCATGTGAGTTGCTAAATGTTGTACCTTCATTAAATGTAACCATATTGTCACACTTAGAGGCGCCTCTCTTCTCTTTGCTATAATCTTTTTATATGGACTATAAACTGAAGGACTTATGAATAAATGGTTGTGGAATGATTACAAGCATATTTCTGGAACTAATTAGGCTTGCAATCCAAGGTTTTACTGTATCTGTATGGATGTCACAACACTTCCTCAAACTTAACTTGTACAAAACCGAGCTTATAATATCTCTCCCCCCCCCCCCCCCCCCACGTGCCTCTTCCCCTGACTTATCTGTCAAGAGCAATGGCACAACAACCCATCCATTCCCACATGTCAGCATGCTAGGTGTTATCCTGGACTCTCCTTTCGGCACCACATCCAATCACTTTCCAAAGCTTGCCACCTCAACCTCCGCAATGTCTCTAAATTACGTCCCTTTCTAACCAATGAATACACAAAGCTCCTGATTCACTCCCTGGTTCTCTCTTGCCTTGACTACTGCAACTCCCTCCTCATTGGCTTACCATTAAATAGACCATCCCCCCTTCAGTCCATCATGAATGCTGCTGCCAGACTCATCCACCTTACAAACAGCTCAGTGTCTGCTACCCCCCTCTGCCAATCCCTCCATTGGCTGCCACTCACCCAACAAATTAAATTCAAAATACTAACAATAAGTTACAAAGCCATCCACAACTCTGCCCCCAGCTACATCACTAGCCTAGTCTCAAAATACCAACCTAATCGCCCTCTTCATTCCTCTCAAGGCCTCCTGCTCTTTAGCTCCCTCATCACATCATCTCATATCCACCTCCAGGACTTCTCCCGAGCCTCGCCCATCCTCTGGAATTCGCTACCCCAATCTGTCAGACTGTCTCCAAATGTATCCACTTTTAGGCGATCCCTGAAAACTTTCCTCTTCAGAGAAGCCTATCCTGCCTTCATCTAACAACTGCACTATTTTCTCCATTAGCTCATCCCCCGCAGCTATTACCCTTTTGTATAACTTGACCCTCCCTCCTAGATTGTAAGTTCTAACGAGTAGGGCTCTCTGATTCTCCCATATTAAATTGTACTGTAATTGTACTGTCTGCCCTAATGTTGTAAAGCGCTGTGTAAACTGTCGGCGCTATATAAATCCTGTATAATAATAATACAAAGTTAGTGGGTTTTGGGGTTGAAGGTCAGCGCAAGGGTTAAAGGATTAAAAACTGGATGATAAATCCACCTCAAACTAGATGTAAAGAGTAAAGAGGAATCTAGATGCACCAACTTCACTATTCATTTATGACATAGCAACTTGCTTCTGTTGCGTCCTAATTCTATTTTCCTTTTTTAGAATTTGAGGAAGTTTAGCTTTCTCCAGCTTGAAAAACAGCAATACCTAGTTCAAAAATCCCCTAACAGCAAGAACACCCCCGTGCCAAATTGGCAACGCCAACTATAAGGTAAATAGCACAACTTCTGTCTTTGTAATGCATGGGGAGTTGAACAATCGCAAGTTACACTATTCTGACAGCTTTTGCATTTCTGCAGAAAACTGCATTTCACCTTGGTAAGGTTGGTTTGCTAAAATGCATGGATTTGTGAATATTTTAAAACATTAGGGCTACCTTCTGAAAATTGACTGACAAAAGCAACCAATTTGGTTACAGTATGAAAAAAATGAAATAAGAATTTTCACAGGACAAACAAATTCTGCACTAGAACATAAACAGAAAAAAAAAGCCTAACATTCATCTAGTCTTTATATTTCGCAATACCAACAGAATAGATCCTGTAATGCACACACAGCCAAACGGTTTACACGCAGTAGTGTAGGGGGTGAGGTCAGCATCCTTGCTGCTACCTTACTAGTGAATGAAAGTGTTTCAAGCAAAAAAAAAAAAAACTATACTATTAGGAGCAGTCGTTTATCTTGCCTGGGTGATTCTGACAATATCTTAACCAGGGCAGAATTACCAGTATGCCATCAGTCCAAGAGTTATATGCTACAAAGCATACATCGTTATTTAAATATGAAACCACAACTCCATCACAAACACTTTGCACTTGTTTCACAATTTCTAGCTGTATTGTAGTGGGAGACAAAAGGGCACATTTTCCACTTAGCAGTTTTTACAACTAAAATTTACAATGCTTCAATGATTGCTGTAAAAAGACATGAGAGAGACTGGTTCGACTGTTGTGTTTATGTAGAATAGGACCTTAATAAAAAAAAGTATTACAGTTGTATGCAAAAGTTTAGGAACCCCTGACAATTTCCATGATTGTCATTTATAAATATGTGGTTGGATCAGCAATTTCATTTTGAGCTATCAAATAACTGAAGGACACAGTAATATTTTAGTAGTGAAATGAGGTTTATTGGATTAACAGAAAATGCGCAATATGCATCAAAACAAAATTAGACAGGTGCAGAAATTTGGACACCCTTGTCATTTTGTTGATTTAAATACCTGTAACTACTTAGCACTGATTAATTGGAACACACAATTGGTTTGGTGAGCTCATTAAGCCTTAAACTTCAGACAGGTGCATCCAATCATGAGAAAAGGTATTTAAGGTGGCCAATTGCAAGTTGTTGTTCTCTTTGACTTTCTTCTGAAGAGTGGCAACATGGGGGGCTCAAAACAACTCTCAAATGACCTGAAAACAAAGATTGTTCTACATTATGGTTTAGGGGAAGGCTAGAAAAAGTTATCGCAGAGATATAAGCTGTCAGTGTCCACTGTGAGGAACATAGTCAGGAAATGGAAGACCACAGGCACAGTTCTTGTTATGGCCAGAAGTGGCAGGCCACATAAAATATTGGAGAGGCAAAGGTGAAGGATGGTGAGAACGGTTAAAAACAGCCCACGGACCACTTCCAAAGACCTACAACATCAACTTGCTGCAGATGGTGTGACTGTGCATCCTTCAACAATTCAGCGCACTTTGCACAGGGAGAAGCTGTATGGGAGAGTGATGCGAAAGAAGCCTTTTCTGCACACAAGCCACAAACGGAGTCGCTTGGACAAGCCAGCTTTATTTTGGAATAAGGTGCTGTTGGACTGATGAAACAAAGATTGAGTTATTTGGTCATAACAAGGGGCGTTATGCATGGCAGCAAAAGAATTCCAAGAAAAACACTTGCTACCCACAGTAAAATTTGGTGGAGGTTCCATCATGATGTGGGGCTGTGTGGCCAGTGCCGGTACTGGGAATCTGGTTAAAGTTGAAGGTCACATGGATTCCTCTCAATATCAGCAGATTCTTGAGAATAATGTTGAGGAATCAGTCACAAAGTTGAAGTTACGCCGGGGCTGGATATTTCAACAAGACAACGATCCAAAACACTGCTCAAAATCTAAGCGGGCATTTATGCAGAGGAACAAGTTCAATGTTCTGGAATGGCCATCCCAGTCCCCAGACCTGAATATCATTGAACATCTGTGGGGTGATTTGAAGCGGGCTGTCAATGCTCGGCAACCATCAAACCTAACTGAACTGGAGATGTTTTGTAAGGGGGAATGGTCCAAAATACATTCACCCAGAATCCAGACACTCATTACAGGCTATAGGAAACGTCTAGAGGCTGTTATTTCTGCTAAAGGAGGCTCTACTAAATACTGATGTGATTTTTCTGTTGGGGTGCCCAAATTTATGCACCTGTCCAATTTCGTTTTGATGCATATTGCGCATTTTCTGTTAATCCAATAAACCTCATTTCACTACTGAAATATTACTGTGTCCTTCAGTTATTTGATAGAATGAAATTGCTGACCCAAACACCCAAATATTTATAAAATGACAATCATGGAAATTGTCAGGGGTTCCTAAACTTTTGCATACGACTGTATATCTTTCAAACATTTCCAAGGACTTGCCACGTTAAGAACCTAAGCAAATTATACTTTACATTTTTTCTTAAAAATTACAGCCATTTCAGGTACAGGGGAGCAGATTTCTTCTCGTATGTAACACTTGTCCAGAAAATTCCATTTTAACCCTCCTGGTGGTAATCCTGAGTGAGGCTCGGGGCTAAATTTCAGTACCATTAGCGGTAACCCCACACTCGGGATTGCATTGCAGAATCCTGGTACAGCATACTTACCTTGTCACCAGGATCCTGCGATGTTTCACCCTGTTGTGTACTCCTGCTGGATCCTCCTCCCGATGCTCTGTGTTCCGTTCCCTGCAAGTGTCGTGACGCAGCCCGGCAGAAAAATAAAAAAAAAAACATACAAAAAAACATAACATACAGTACACTGTAATCTTATCAATTACATTACTGTATCAAATCATTTCACCTCCTTTTTGTCCCTAATGCTTTGTCCAGTGCCCTGTAGAGGTGCGCATCTTCACTGGTCTCATGATTCAATTGCAATTATCTGGTCAACGATTCAATTCCATGATGCATCAGGATTACCGACAAGCTCCCACTTTCGCTTGGGCCACCCAGGCGGCCCTTTCTCTCTGCAATCTTCTGGGACACGTCACAAGTCCCAGAAGATTGCCCGGCTATGCAGGACAGAGCAGTGAGGCATGCGCACCCGGCTGTGAAGCTGCAAGCTGTCACAGCCGGATGCCCACAGTAGTATTGCCAGCGCCGTGGACAGGCGGGGGAGAGAAGGGAGGGTTTAGGTGGCCACGTCGCTGGATTGTGGGACAGGGGAGTGTCTTTTTATTAAAAGTCAAAAGATACACTTTTTTTTGTAGCTGCTGACTTTTAATAAACAAAAAATTAACTGGAACTCCGCTTTGAATTAAAAATAACCTCACTCCCTTAAAAAGTGCACTAATCCGGTGCACTACAGGGTACAGGCATTCACACACACTGCTGCTGGGAGGTCAGGAGGGATTACAATCCACAGCTGACAAACAGCCCTGTGAAGTTCCCCTGGGCTTCCCAGTTTGCACCTTCCAGCACACTAGGAGTTAACACAGTGGAATGTGCAAACTGGGAAGCCAGGGGAACTGTCAGCACGGAGCGTGTACGAGGTATAGAGTACAAACATATTTGTACTCTACTTACTGTTAAAATAACCGTTTTAATAAATCCTGTGTTACAATCAATTAAGTGCCCCGCTGTATGTGCTTTTTAAAAAATATGGAGCTTCATACCTCATTTCGCTGTGTGTGTACAATACATGCCGCTCATGTGACTGCCCGGCCCACCTCTCTCCTCTCACCTGACGTCAGCAGAGAATTCTCAGCCCCACCCATCTCTCTTCTGATGTGATAGCTACAGTCAGCAGGCGGAGCTGACAATTCTCCACTGACGTCAGGAGGTATGAAGCGCCATATTTTGTAAAAAGCACATACAGTGGGACACTTGATTGTAACACAGGATTTATTAAAACAGTTATTTTAAACAACTATATACTCGAAGTGCTCTCCTGGGCGGGGCAAGTCGGGATGACGTCACCCGGCAATCCATTTTTCTGGTCGCATGCATCGATGCCGTATCGGGGACACCCGAATCGTGATGCATTGATGCAGAGATTAATTTCAGCACCCCTAGTGCCCTGCAAGCACCTTTATATTATATACCGTAATTTTCGCTCCATAGGATGCACCTTGCCATAAGACGCACCTAGGTTTTCGAGGAGGAAAACAAGAAAAAAAAAAAAAAAAAAAAGATTTTGAACCAAATGGTATACTAAAATGTTTAATAAAATAATATTTCAACCATGTAAAGTGAACAGCAGTCAACAATTACATTAAGAACCAACATCACTGTCATTAACAAATGAGGAGAGACTTTAACCCTTTCATGACTAAGCCTATTTTTGAAATTTGGTGTTTACAAGTTAAAATCCGTATTTTTTGCTAGAAAATTACTTAGAACCCCCAAACATTATATATATTTTTTTAGAAGAGAGTCTAAAGAATAAAATGGCGATTGTTGCAATATTTTTTATCACACGGTATTTGTGCAGCGGTGTTTTAAACGCAAATTTTTGGAAAAGTGACACTTTCATGAATTTTAAAAAATCCAAACAGTAAAGTTACCCCAATTTTTTTGTATAATGTGAAAGATGATGTTACGCCGAGTAAATAGATACCAAACATGCCACCCTTTATAATTGCACGCACTCGTGGAATGGCGACGAACTACGGTACCTATGAATTTCCATAGGCGACGCTTTAAAAATTTTTTACGGTTACCAGGTTTGAGCTACAGAGGAGGTCTAGGGCTAGAATTATTGCTCTCGCTCTGACGATCGCGGCGATACCTCACATGTGTGGTTTGAACACCGTTTACATATGCGGGTGCGACTTCCGTATGCGTTTTCTTCGCTGCGCGAGCTCGCGGGGACGGGGTCGCTTTAAAAAATTTTTTTTTTTTTATTTATTTATTTTATTTATTTTTGTACTTTTATAAATTGTGTTTAAACTTTTTTTTTTTTTTACTTTTATTGCTGTCACAAGCAATGTAAACATCCCTTGTGACAGTAATATGTGGTGACAGGTACTCTTTATGGAGGGATGGGGGGTCTAAAAGACCCCCCATCCCTCCTTTACACTTCAAAGTATTCAGATCGCCGAAAACGGCGATTCTGAATACTGTGTACTTTTTTAAATTCGGCGCCATTGGCAGCCGAGTAAACGGGAAGCGACGTCATGACGTCGCTTCCGCGTTTACAATTAGAAGGCTGGAACGAAGCCGCTCACAGCTTCGTTCCAGCCCGCCCCCAGCCGCCGGAGATTCCCGAACGGACACCGGGCCTCCCGATCGCACGGGAGGCCCGGTAACAGCGGCGGGAGGCGGCGGGAGGGGGGGGGATGTCCCCTCCCGCTCCTCCGGTATAACAGCCGAGCGGCTTTTAGCCGCATCGGTTGTTATATTCGGGTAGCCGATCGCCCGCTGAAAACAACGGTACCGGGATGATGCCTGCAGCTGCGGGCATCATCCCGGTATAACCCCGGAAAGCCGAGGACGCATATGTGCGTTCGGTCGGCGGGAAGGGGTTAAGGTTCAAGTACTCTTCGAGTTTTCTGGGAACCCCAAGAACTCATCATCGCTAGAGTCAGAATTTATGAAGCTCAGTTGTTCACAATCACTGACATCATTTTCTTTGCCATCTTCATATTCAATACTATCT
The DNA here is from genome assembly GCF_042186555.1 of Aquarana catesbeiana. Classification (NCBI taxonomy): domain Eukaryota; kingdom Metazoa; phylum Chordata; class Amphibia; order Anura; family Ranidae; genus Aquarana; species Aquarana catesbeiana. The sequence goes on from NC_133327.1 coordinate 231,952,991, forward strand.
TCAGTTCCAGCTAAGGCATTGCTAATGCCACATTTTTTGAATGACTGTACGATGATTTCCTCCTTCACTGAGTGCCACAATGTTTTCACCCATTCACAAGTGAGTGATAGTCGGCCTCTTCATTCGTCCAATAGGTGTCAGATCATGATTACCAGCAGCCATCCATTTGTTCCACTCTTCTCGCATAAACACTTTAAATGGTTTGTTGATGGAAATGTTGAAAGGTTGCATCTGGCTGGTAAGACCCCCAGGAATTACAGCTAGATGAGTCTTCACTACTTTAAAGCACTTTTTTGTCGTTTCGCTAATATGTGCGCTAAACTGGTCAAGCAACTAATAAGGACGGTTTTTTCAGAAGCCCTCCAGGACGTTTGGACCACACTTTTTCAACCCATACTCTCATTCCATTTTTGTCCATCCATCCTGTGTCATGAACATGTACGACAATTCCTCGTGGATTCACTTCTTTCGGAAATGTTTTCCTTTTGAAAATTAACATGGGGCGGCAATTTAGTGCCGTCTGCACAGCAGGACAACACAACCATGTAATGTGTTTTCTCATTATCTGTGGTTTTCACGGTTATGGTTTTGACACCTTTCAGATCAACGGTCCTATTAGATGGCACATCAAAGGTTAGCGGGACTTCATCCATATTCTTAATCTGGCCAATTTCAAAACCGTTTTTCTTTCTAGCATCAATTACAAATTTATGAAAAGACAAAATCCTAGATTCATATTCTTTTGGCATTTTTTGTGCAACTCTAGTTTTGGTGCGCATAACAAGGTCACATCACCTCATAAATCTGTAGCACCACTATGGTGATCCAGTAGAATCATGAATGCCCTTCTCTACAGCAACGCGTTTGGCTTCATATATGATCATTTTTGTAGAGACTGAGAAGCCATTATTGCGGTGACGTGGACACGTCTAACTGTGGCCACTTTGCATCATGCCCACGAAAAGTGTGCTTACTTTCATTTGCTTTTTGCAGCTGATCCTCTTGTTTCCTCCACTCTTATCTTTTCAGTTGGAGGTGGCTCAAAATGTCGCTCTGCTGCTGTTTCAATGTTCCTTGTCATATTTTACTACCTCCAGTCTAAAAGGAATTTTATATGCTAGTCTTTTCTGCTTATTCATCCTTTCTACCTTAGCACCCGGTCCCTCCGGCGGGTGGCGTGGCCGAGCACCCGGTCCCTCCGGCGGGTGGCGTGGCCGAGCACCCGGACCCTCCGGCGGGTGGCGTGGCCGAGCACCCGGACCCTCCGGCGGGTGGCGTGGCCGAGCACCCGGACCCTCCGGCGGGTGGCGTGGCCGAGCACCCGGACCCTCCGGCGGGTGGCGTGGCCGAGCACCCGGTCCCTCCGGCGGGTGGCGTGGCCGAGCACCCGGTCCCTCCGGCGGGTGGCGTGGCCGAGCACCCGGTCCCTCCGGCGGGTGGCGTGGCCGAGCACCTGGTCAGTGTTAATTATGGAGACAGTGCTTAGGACGGTAAATTTGTTTTGTTCATAGAGTTTTGTTCATAAAAAGAATGCATTTGTTTTGTTCATAGAAAGAATGCAGGGTGGGCACTGATTGCTGAGGGACGGGAAGGGACTTATGAAGGTAATCTGTCAAAAGCTCCAACCTGTCACTCCAACCGCATCATAGGTAGGTGTATGGGGCATACACCGAGTACACTATAGGATTCCAGTGCACGGGACAACACGTAATGATGCCCATGACGTTGCGTGGGCGTGCCTCCGCACACTGGGACTGGTCATCTGATGCAAAGCATCCTGGGGGCTTCTTCTACCCAGGCCGGGCCCCCGTCCCTTGCTTTTTGATGATCACCATGTGTGCTGCTGGGGCCCGGCCTGGCCCGAACAAGATGATCACTGCAGCTGCGGAGTAACAGCAGACGCCCCCAGAAGCATCCATTCTACGGCTGACCCGGCATGTAACACGGGGGTGGGGAGGGGTTGGTAGAGAAGTAGTATACGCTCCATAAGACGCAGGGTGTCTTATGGTGTGAAAAATACGGTATACTGTTCTTTCTGCCTGGAAACTTGAGATTCTCCACAGCAACCAAAAAGTGTCCCTTTAAGTCAAAAGCTGTTTTAGACCAGCCAGAAAACAGCGATAGTAAATTAGAACACTTGTAGAATCGAGCGATACTGGATTGTGGGGAAATTCATTTTATTATTATATTATTATTTTATATTTATAGGTATTTATTCTATTATAATTTATGATTTCATGTTTCAAACTTTATCATACCCGGGATGTCTACTAGACTCTTGTTTGGACAGATTTAAGTGTGCTATTACTAAAAATTACAGGCCTACAATATAAAACGCCACATATCTATGCGAAACAATGTACCGCTTTGAGATTCAAAAATCTGACATAATCATACCGCCAGGGAGGTTAATGGCACATAATAATTTGTCAGGATGCACTTATTTAGCATTAACAAACGTCCCTTTGAGCATACAAACATCAAATATGCCTACATGTAACCAGTGTCACACTACGCAACACTTCTCTCTCCTTCTGGATTCTAGATTCCCCTGTAGGACAAGGGTTCTTAGAAAGCATGGTACACAGGTATTTTTTTTCTTTCAACCCAGCAAGCTGAATGAAAACAGAGACCGCAGTCCTAACACAAGCAAAGTTAGCGCAGCGATCCCCCTAGTGTGCCTTTGTGTTCTGACATTATTGGCTGCGAGCAATGATCAGATGCTGGTTTTCCAGCATGTCTGTTTGACAAAAGCCAGCTTCTGTTGGACAGGCTGCTGTGCAAAATGACCAAATGTCGGCCGGTTTCTGTTGAACTGGCTGATGCTTGGCCTGTGCGAGTCAGACTGCCTACAGGGAGCTGTAGCCGAGAGAGGAACTTGACCAGTGTGTACCACATCTAGACAATGGAGGGAATTCTCCTTATATTGTTTTAGAGCAGGACAGAGTGATGGCAAAACAATGCCCTGGTTAAAGGCTGGTACACACAGGCTGATTATTGTCCACTACCCTGTGAGCCATGTACTATTTGTCATCTTTGGACAATATGAAACCATGTTATCATATCTTTTTTAGACTCCCTCTGGCAGCCACCATTGGTGTATTATCCAGTCTTATTACATATACTTCCAACTTGTGTCCTGTGTTTTGGGGAGGTTTTGATGTACGCCCTACAAGCACGCTGCTCCATCCCCTCAGCTCCTGGTATAGATTGGTTGGCCCTGGCTCTATACTTACCATACCTCGTTACAGTGAGTCCCTGTAAGTACTTTGGGTACACCTATCTGGTTCTCCGTTGACAGGTCTAAATTACACTTACTAATTCCATTTTATTATACTCTGTAGATATCTCATTAGCACCCACCCCTGATGAATGTGATACACACGAAACACGTCGGGCCTTGTTTGGGATGCAGACACAAGCCCCCATTCAACCATCTACTTTGGGCATTTCGGGATGTCTCCTTTTACCTTGACTTTATTATTTATTCTCCAATTTGATTTTGTAATTTAATTTATTATGGTCTGTCTTATTTTAAGTGCTGGATACATGCCTTTTGTACTATTAGAATGTATTTACTGATCAATCCAGACCACTATGGGCCACTCGGCTACTATACTTGGATGTACCCTAGTTGCCTGTATTGTACGCACACTTACCATAGTGTGTGTGAAAAAACATAAAATTATATTTACTATAATGTTCTTTCACCTATGTGGTTTCTGTTATGGACATGTTTTATGATTTCTATGACAATAAATGTGTACTTTTATTCAACCTACCTCCACTATGTCTATGGCCTCACTCAAAGTCCCAAACTTCCTGTTACTGTCTTTAAAATTAGGGATGGAGACACAATTTATGTGCCTCATTTAAAGTCCCACCACTTTCCTCATTGTTTCCACGGGCTGAATATCGGCCAGTTCAACAGAAACTGGCCGAAATTTGGCCGGTGTGTACAGCAGCAGCTTGTCCAACTTCAGTCAAACGGGCCTGCTGGAAAGGAAAAACCAGCATCTGATCACTGCCAGCGCTGACTGGTGTGGTGTGTTCTGGAAGGAAGGGGGTGAGCCCCCCTGTCGGAACACAATAGCTCAGTGGGGAGATTGCTGTACTAGTATCGCTTAGTACAGCGGGCTCCTCAGTTTTTTGTTTTGATTTTTTTCACTCAGTCTGCTGAGTCGGACGATAAAAAACTTACCTGTGTGTACCAGGCTTTAGATGAAAGGAAGAAACAACCTTGGGAAAAAGAGGTCTGAGCCTCAAAAACAATGCAGCACAAGAAAAGATTAATTACAGATTAAGGTAGCCATTCAGAAATTCCTTTCGCAGTGATGGCAACAAAAATGGGCAACCTTTTGAGCAAGGATATAAGACAGGCATATCCCTAATCGGTTCAAAGGGAAGTTTCGGAGGAACAAACAGAACCAAGTTGAGATACCGTCGAGTCACCGGGGAACAAAGTTGGAACAAAATGAATGACACCCTGTATGAAGGCCTTCACTGAGGAGTGAGAAGCATGCAGCTTCAGAGAAGAACTGCCAAGGCCAAGATTTGACCCTTGAAAGTACTAAAGTCCAAACAGATCCATATCAGACTGGAGAAAAGAGGATTCATACTACAAAGAAATTCCTGGGATTGAATTTCCTTGTCGAGCACAAGGAGAAATATGTGGCAGATTTTGCGAGAAGTAGATGCCTGGTGCATCTGTAACATGTTACACCCATATTCAGGGTGTAACACGTTCCAAAAGGTGAACTTATCCTTTAATAAAATTAGTCCAAGTATTCGTCATAAAGACATTCCCCCTGTGGAACCTAATGGGTTAACCATTTCATGCCTAAGCCTATTTCTGTCATTTGTTGCTTACGAGGTAAAATCCGTATTTTTTGCTAGAAAATTACTTAGAACCCCCAAACATTATATAATTTTTAGCAGAGAATCTAGAGAATAAAATGGTGATCGTTGCAATATTTTATGACACACTGTATTTGCGCAGCGGTCTTTCAAGCGCATTTTTTTGGGAAAAGAGACACTCATGAATTTAAAAAAACGAAACCTTAAAGCTAGCCCAATTTTTTTGTATAATGTGAAAGATTATGTTAGGCCGAGTAAATAGATACCCAACATGTCATGCTTTCAAATTTCGCATGCTCGTGGAATGGCGACAAACTACGGTACCTAAAAATCTCCATATACAGTGCTTTAAAAAAATAACAGGTTAAAGTTACAGAGGAGATCTAGTGCTAGAATTATTGCTCTCACTCTGACGATCACAGCGATACCTCACATGTGTAATCTGAACACTGTTTACATATGCGGGCACGACTTGCGTGTGCGTTTTCTTGGATGCGCGGGGACGCTTTAAAAAATTGTGTTTTTTTAAATTTTATTTTACATTGTCACTTTCAAAAATAAAACTAAAATTTTGATCACTTTTATTGCTGTCACAAGGAATGTAAACATCCCTTGTGACAGAAATAGGTGGCGACAGGTATGACCTCTTTATGGAGGGAACGGGGGTTCTAAAAGACCCCAAATCCCTGCTTTGCACTTTAAAGTATTCAGATCGCCAAAAACGGAGATTCTGAATACTGTAATTTTTTTTTTTTAAACAGCGCCATTAGCAGCCGTGTAAACCAGAAGTGACGGTGCTTCCGTGTTTACACAAAGGAGACTTGGAAGAAAGCAGTTTCCAGCATCCTTCCAGTCTCACGCTAGCCGGTGTAAGTGTCGGATCGTGGATCGGGTCTCCCGGTAAGAAAGGCGGCGGGGGGGTGGGGGGAAACACACGTTCCCTTTCGCTCCTTCGGGATAACAGCCAAGCTTTTAGCCGCATCAGTTGTGATCCCTGAAGAGCCGACCGCCCACTCTAAAAAAAAAAAACAAAAAAAAAAAAACACACGGTACTGGGATGATGCATGCAGCTGCATGCATCATCCCAGTTTAACCCCCTAAAGCCGAGGCCACATATGTGCGTATGGTCGGCGCTAAGGGGTTAATCTTCCGTATTGTGTAAAAAGGCTGTTTGATCGTGTCTTTTCTGATCCTCTACTCCTTCCATTGTTCCTAAACAATTTCCTGATAAGACAGAGCCTTTGGGGTCACACTGCACATGCTCAGTTTGGCGTGTATTGCTAGAAAGTTTTTCCTTTCTTGGGAGGATGCATGTGATCAGCACAAAGCCAATCAGCACTGTCCAGACAGAGAGTCAGGGGTCCTGCAACATCATAAGACAGTTAGAGGGGAATGAAAACTCCTCCTACAAGCTTTAACCAGTGTTCGGCCAGACACTGATAGAGGTCACAAGACTGCTATATACTGCTGATGAGAAAAGGTATTTAGCAGTTTAGATTTACTAAAATACTTGTATATCCATGTTCTGTGTACTGTGGGAGACCAGATATAGTGAATGTAGGGTCCTGGGTTTAGTAACACTTTAAATAGCGCTTTTAAAAACTTTTATCCACAGGGTTCGAGAACACTGGAGTGTCCACTATAGAGAAAGTAAAGTCTTATTAAGACAGGAAATCGCTGGGTCTACAAAAGGGACAGCCCACTTCTTTTGCTAGGCAAAAAGACAGGCTGTAACACCGAGTATACAGGTAATGTTGTAGGCCGAGGCATCTGCTGGAATCGCAGGCTAGTAACTTTTGGCAAGACTGCCACAGATTGCCCAAGGACACACGCACACACTGTATCAATAAGCCCACGTTTTGGAGGTATGCCCTCAGAACCAAAGTAATATCCTCACTAGATTGTGCAGAAGCAGCTACAGTTAGATCAGAAACAGACTCTGGAAGAGAGGATGAGGTGCTTCGCCTGTGGTCCTTGCAGTTGGAAGCCTCCAAATAAGCTTGCAAGTGAGAAAGTTCCACGTGCGCAAAACCACCAGAAAAGGAAAAGATAATACCAAGTGGAACAAATGACTGGAGGGATCCTGACCATGTCCCAAAAGGATGTCAAAGGCTGAGCAGAGCAGAAGAAAGCGAGACAAACCACATCTGTTTCCCAAGATGGCACTTGCATATGCAAACCAACCAATTTAGAGGGTGCTATGGAGACTAAGCAGAAGCACCCCAGGTAGTGCACTCTAACCCAATACAGAAAAAAAAATTGGTGCCAATTTAAAAATAGCAGTGGCGATGCTCACTCCTCTGTCTTCACCGTCCCAGCGAGCATGCCCTTTAAGAGGCCTTCGGAGACAGAAGTCCAGATGGGTGGACGATAGCCCTGACCCTAGCATCTAAGTCAACAATGCAACACATGTTTAGATTGAGTACCTAATGCACAGTCCAGTGCACAAATGCAACATTGCAGACCAGGCCAGCCCTGCTTCTTAATCTTGGTGAGGTCCAGAAAAACCCCACCAGGGCTCCAAGTAGTGGCCGATCCAGAAGCTACTACAATCAGCCTCAGCAGCAACTGAAGAATATTGCTAGCAAAAAAAATACAAAATTGATAAAAAGCACAAACAGAAATTAGAAACGGTTTGCTTCTCTCAGAACAGACTTCGGTTCTCCCAAGTACAATAGCAAAAAAAACAAAACAAAACAAAACAAAAAAAAAAAAAATAAAAAAAATAAAAAACACAACTATACAAAAACGTATATACATACACAGGGGAACACAAAAACACACCTTGATTACAATCTTTGAGGGACAAACCGTTACTGGCCAAAGTTACCTGGAAATGCTAACCAACTGGTTGATTCCAGAACGAGCTGCTGTGGGTGGGGGAATACCTTTTTCAGCAAGATGGGGCATCACCACACTGGTATATCACGGTCAGCAAATGTCTCAACGAGCACTTGCCGAACATATGGACTGGCCTCGCTGGACAAAATAACCAGGTGTTCTGCATGTGTGCCCCAAGATTACCGGATCTTGCCGTTTATAATTTTTTTTCCTTTGGGTGTGAGTGAAGGACAGAGTGTAAGCAACTCCACTACTTGCAACCAGGGATGATCTGCAGGAACCCATCACTGAAGCTGTAGACTCGATCATGCCAGATTTGTGCAAAGAGACTGGTCTGAGCTAGATTATCACATTGATGTTTGCAGAGTAACGCATGGGGCGCACATTGAGTATGTGTGATACCCACCGACACCACATGAAAATTTAGGAGTTTAGCAACTGTAGCCACCAATGTGTAAGAATATTCCAATAAAGTTACATTCTAAGTGGCGTCTTTTTGTTCACTACATTCTATATCTGTTGGAAATCAAGGAGTGTTTTGTTCTCATATACACACACATAGATACTCTTCCTGGGATGAGGGGTGAAGGATGTTACTGGGCTGTCCTTAAAGTTCTCGTTTGTCAGCGTGTCATCTCCTGTAGGCAGCAGCAGTCATAACCCCCAATAATAACCACAATGTCCTCAAATACTTATCCTGCATAATGCACAATTACATTTTCAATATTTTTTTTTTAAGGCACCAAAACTTATAAGTAACTGCTTTCTCTGAATACACTTACTTGCCAGTGTATGCCCTCCATTCTCTTCCCCGTTTGCTGCATTTTCACCATTCTTCGCAGGTGGCTGCTGGTTGTTTGCTGTTGCTGCGGCTGCAGCAGCTGCAGCGGCAGCAGCAGCAGCAGCTGCCTGCTGCTGTGCAAGCTTATCTCTGTACGCCTGCTGTCTTGTCTGTACCACATCAGGCATAACTGCATCAATAAGAGAGAGTGATTCAATCGGCCTCCCATCAAAAAGTGTGCCATCCTGTGGAAATAAAAGAAGCTTTGGTATTCAATACCTTCAAAAGGCTAATTGTCAAGACACCAAAATATCTCCTAAAAGCAAGCCATATTGACCTTTCTGAACTGAACAGAAAACTATGAAAATCCTCCCTTGCAGTGGGGTTGCACCCACACAGCAAGGGTTAGCGCTGCTTTTTTAGTCTAGGGAATGTGAAAAGCATTTTTTACTTAACTGATCTCCTCTGCTTCCCCAGGAAACAGTGCTCCCCTCTGTGCTGACAGTGAACCGTCCCTTGGCGTCCTCAAGTCCAATGCAGGGCTATTGGTTCTGCATTGATCTTGATGGCGTCCATGGACCTTAACCACTTGCCATCCGCACTATGGCTGAATGACGGCCACAGCGCGGACCTGAATTCCCGGGAGGCCGTCATATGACGGCCTCCCCTGTGCATGCGCTCTGCGATCACCAAGTCACTGAGACTCGGCTGATCACCGATCCGAGTAAGGGGCCGGTCCTGGCCCCTTACCATGTGATCAGCTGCCAGCCAATGACAGCTGATCACATGATGTAAACAAAAGATCGGTAATCATCTTCTTTTTCTACTCACGCTGATAGCGTGAGTAGAAAAAAAAGCCGATCACCGGCTCAGATGAGAGGGACAAAGGTCCCAAAGTGGAAGAGGCACATCTGCCTCATCTTTGCCAGCTAACAGTGCCACCGAACAGTGCCCACAAGTGCCAGCTATCAATGCCCACCAGTAGTGCCAATCAGTGCCACCTAACAGTGCTGCCTATCAGTGTAACAGATCAGTGCCCATCACTGCCACCTCATCAGCGTACATCAATGAAAGAGAAAAATTACCTGTTTTATTTTTTTTTATAACAAAATATAAAAAAATATATATATATTTTTTTTTTTTTTTAAATTCAGTCTTTTTACATTTTTTTAACAAAAAATAAAAACCGCAGAGGTGATCAAATACCACCAAAAGAAAGCTCTATTTGTGGGGGAAAAAAATGATAAAAATTTCATTTGGGTACAATGTTGTATGACCGCGCAATTGTCATACAAAGTGCGTCAGTGCTGAAAGCTGAAAATTGGTCTGGATAGGAGGGGGGTTTAAGTGCCCGGTAAGCAAGTGGTTAAACTACTGGAGCACAGGAGAGAAGAGGCTACAGGGACTTGCCTAGCAGCATAGAGGGGTCTGTGGGAGTTAACATGGAAGTCCATGCTAAAACTAAAATTCCTGCATCTATAGCCACTAACATTCTAACACTATCCTCTCTAGCACCGAAAAGAAAAAAAAAAATCATACCTTTTCTGCAGGCGATCTGACCCGATCTCGAGCGGCGGAAGCTCTAATTACACGCCGAGCTGTCAGCCGTGTAGGATTTTAGTTTTAGCCTGGACTTCCACTTTAAAGATCAGGTATATAAAACTGATTTTCATGGTCCACTAGGCATTAACGAGCAATTAGCCCCCGTTCACACTAAATTTGGCTTTAAAATCGTGCAATGTCGCTTGAAATCCCACGTTTTTAAAATCGCAGGTCAGTGCGCCTTTAGGTGCGACTTGGCTGACATCTGTGCGACTTCATGCACAGATGTCTATGAAAGTCGCACCTGAAATCACAAAAAACATAGTGCAGGAACTTTTTTTCAAATCAGGGCAGGACCGCAAAGTCCTCATTGCACTGCTTTGAACGGTTCCATTGCGGACAATAGGGTACAACTTGTCATGCGATTTTGGCATCATAAATCGCACTGGTGTGAACGGGGGCTAAACCCATACAAATACACTTGATAGCGACCAAACAGAAGAAGAAATAGTTCCAGGGCACAAATACATTTTTTATTCAACTCACTACAGCCAGTTCAACAAAAGGTGAAGTGTCCTGAGGATGACACTTTTGCACAAGCATTTATAGACGCACATAAGCACATAACACTACTATAAAAAAATATATAAATATATAAAGGGCCATGCTAATCAATCATGTGAATGCAAGTAAAAATGATAAGAAACAGTCCACAAGTGATGTGATGTATTGGAAAAAAATCCTGATGTTAGTCTCCACCATACACCACTCTAGTGATCTTTAAACATCAGTGCCTCCACGAACAGCTGAAAGACTCTCTTACCAGCTCCTGTTGATCCCGCATTACTCACTGCTCCAACGTCACCCATCCCACACGTGCCCTAGAAGGACGGGTCTGTGTGCCGGACGACACACTAAAACTAAAGGCGCATGTTATCAGCGGCAGCTGTAAGTGCAATATTTTATACTTCATTACATTTTATAAGGATTTTACACTATGTGGAGCACTTTTTTTGGAGAAATCCTCATATCTAACACGGTACCAAGGGGTGATCCTGTGTAGGAGACCATACTGACCAGGAGAAAGGGCTGGGCTAAAGCCACAAGCGTTAATGATCTCTTGTAATGAGGGATCAACAGGAGCTGGTAAGCGAGTCTTTTAGCTGTTGGTGGAGGCACTGATGATTAAAGATCACTACGGTGGTGGATGGTGGAGACCAACATCAGGATTTTATCCAATACACCACTCGTGGACTGTTTCGTATCATTTTTACTTGTATTCACATGATTTATTAGCGCGACTCTATTTTTAGGTTTGTTCACTGTGTACATGTCTCACAGGAGGTTTTGCTGCTTACACTTTTTAATTTAGAACATGAGTGTTTTTTTTTCATGTTTTCTACTACTATATAACTCAAACATGCCCACTTATTTTTTTGAGATTTCAGGATATTGATTATTTTGCAAATCTGTGTCTATTTATGTATACAGTCCTAGTTCTTGGATGCAAAAACAGCACGCATTAAGATTCCACGCACACTGCACTTAAAAAACGTCGATTCTACAGGCATTTGAATCTTTTATCACCTGCCTCTAGAGCGGTGGTTCTCAACCTGGGGGTTGGGAGCCCCTCGGGGGTCGAATGACGATTTGCCAGGGGTCACCGAATCCTGGGCTGTTCCTGAAGCCCGCACTGTTCTCCAGCCTTTTTGCAGTCGCCCAGCAGGGCTGCCCCTGGAGCCTGTGGCCACCCAGCTGGGCTGTTCCTGGAGCGCGCGGCCGCCTATCACATGGCTGGGAGGCAGAGACTAGAGGTCAGCTGACTGGTGAGGAATGTGAAGTGGGAGGGGCTGGAGGAGACCCTATCTCCTGATTTCTGCATAGGTGTCACTGCTGCGAGACACCACAATGTCAGAGACATAGTGAAGCCGGAGACACAGTGAGTAACACTACCTGTGATTATAGCTGCCATTAAAAGTCCCCACTACAGTTCTCAAATCAGCAGATGACCTTGATCAAGAGCAACTAAGCTGGCTGATCAGAACTCCCCCCAGCACTGCCACTGATCCCATCCCCCCACCAGCACTGCCACTCATCCCATCTCCCCCCTACCAAGGAGTAAGAGAAGGAATAAAAATTGAGAATACATGGAAGGGAGAGGAAAAGAGGGGGAGGGACAAAGAAAAAAGGGTAAGAAAGAATAAGAGAAAGAACAAGAAAGACAGCTAGAGAGGGGGATGGTGGAAAAAAACAAGAAATTAGGATAGAGAGAGATAAAAAGGGAAAGAAAGGAGAACAAAGAGAGAGTGGTACATTCTAAAATGTACCATATGGGGTTTTAATACTGTACAAGTGGAAGGGACTCAGGGGGCGCTATATGTCCGTGGGTTAGGGGCGCAAATTACTTGTCTTGCCTTGGGTGCTGACAACCCACGCTATGAAAATAATTTTACTGTTAGGGGTCCCCACAACTCGGGAAATTTTATCAAGGGGTCACGGCACTAGTAGGGTTGAGAACCACCGCTCTAGAAGAACTTCTATTGTGTTCTATGTGTCTTTGCACATTATGACTACTACAGGTGTTTTCTGTCAGGGACGTTCAGAGGCAGGAAAAAAAAAAACCCTTCTATATTGCATTTTCTGGAGAAGTTTAGGAGCTGTAAAAATGTCAGTCTCTCCTATACTCCTCTTATCTCTTCTAAACGTCAATTTAACGTTTTTTTTTTTTTTTTTTTTAGTAAAAAAAGGTGTGTTATCACTGTACAAGTGTAGTGTAGGGGAGTGTAGTGCAAAAAACGCCTATAAACTAAAATTCTCTTAAACTCTCATAGACTCGCCTAAACTTTGTACAATATGCTCTCAATTCGCGTCTTGTATGCCACTTTTTTAAAGCTAAAACGCTGACTTTTCTGCTCTTAGTGTGCATAGAGCCTAAGGGCTCATTCACACTGCTGCTCTGTAATAATGTAACCCATTCGTTTGGGCTGCTTAATGCACCAAGTTTGGATGAGCCCTTTACAGCAATAAATCATGATAACCTTTATAAACACTAGCTGTGCACACAGAAAACAAAAACCTAACTATTAAGGCATAATGAAATCAAACTGGCAGCTGGAAAAACTTACCTCATTAATGCTAACTTCTGCCTCAACATACTGTAATCCTTTCTGAATAATGGAAATTAAAGCAGCAGGTGGCACCAGGGCACCATTGATATTAGACTGGCTGATATGGCTCTCTATACCAAAAGTAAATGCTGAATGGGAAAATCCTATACAAAGAAGGGAAAATATTTAGACAAACGAAGGCAAACATGAATCATCACATTACCTACATAAGCAAGGCTTCCGATCTAGCCAAGCACTACCACAGCAGCTGCAGATAAACAATGGGAAATTTGACATTTACTTAAATATCTGCAATTTCATATCGGTTCAGCTTTTATTTAGCAATAAGATTTACACATCAAATAATAAATAGCTGCTATTTTTCTCCATTCAATGACTGATTTAACCAGTACACATCATTGCATAGTAATAGCTAAACAAAAATGGCAACCACCTCAATTTTAAACTAGCTTTTTTTTAGCAAGGTGTCCACAGAAGTGCTTTGCGCAAAGTAAACAAAACAATATGTGCTTCCAAGCACACTTGCCAATAACACTAACAATTAGCATTAAATGTATTTAATTTTTTCACAACATTGGCAAATATACTGTAGGTGGAAGCCTCAATGCTTCATCAAGGCCCTCTGGTTAGTGTGGCCTAACTCTATGAAAGTCTCCAGCTATGATGGAGGGCATGTATGCCTTGAGGAAGCTTGATCCTCCTACTTACCTATCAGACCAATTCTGACATTTGTTACATACACATTTAAAGTTAGCTTTTTTTTTGCTAGAAAATTACTTAGAACCCCAAACATATTTCTGAAATCAAAAGGACCTGGGGAATAAAATGGTAAATGGTGAAAGCAAAGAGAAAAGACTGTCTATTTAATACAAAGTATAAGTAAGAACAGCTTACATTTGGCAAGATAAAACAGATCAAAGTCCATCTCTGATGGAATGGGAATGGTCAACCACGCTAAGGATGCCTATACTGTTGCTTGTCTGGATCTAGAAGCTGGCTATGTATAGAGGAAGGCCATATGAGAGAGCACTGGAGCGTGGAGTCAAGCGCAATGACGTCACTGGGGGTGTCGCAACACGTTTCTGAGCATGACCTGTCAGGCGAACTCCTTTGTCAAGCTGTGTGTATAGGTATAATAGTGCCTTTATATACATAGCGCCATCTACTGGTAATGGCTGGGAACACATCATATATGAAAAATATAGCACATCTATCAACACACCAATGAAAATAACTGCGTTTGTGCAATATCAAATTTGAATAATATAGATGATATAAAGTTATCAAATTTAGTCTTGTAATTGATACATATAGATGGTTCGGCCTACATATAGTTAACATGTTCTTGTAAACTCCTATATGAAGGCCAAACTATTTGCCCCCTTAGAAAGCGGTCTGGTAAACACTGCTGCTTGGTGGTGCAAGGAATGGACTGCCATTTTGCGGAATGCCACCATAAATCCAGAAGTCTGGGTTCTAGAAAAAATGTCACAAAGAGCAGATCGAATTCTCAAGCTTTGTGAAAGGGAGACATATTGGATTGATAGAGACACTTTCCCCTGGCAGGTTCAATGAAGAACTTGAGATTGCTACTATCATTTAACCCCGTAATAATCATGCGTCTTTTACATCTTTTTTACAGGGTCACCTTTTTGATTGGTGGGGTGGCTTATGCGGTTGGGTTAGTGGGTAGTGCTTTCTACTCTAAAGTAAACACCATGACAAGTGTCATCTATATGTCGATTTGGGTTTCTCTTTAAAGATTTCTTCTCTGGTGGTCCCGTGTAATCCCGTGCCAAGCCAGGCTTGTGGCTGATACGTGGACTGGCCACCGAGGTAGAGGATTAGTAAATAAAAGGGCGAATACAAAGGTCGGTTACCCACCTACGGAGGAAGCCCAATAGGAGGGCGTAACGCATGGGAGGAGTTGGGCCCGTGACTTAATTCCAACGCAATTAGAACATCAGCAGTGAGCTGAGGATGTGTTCTGCTTGATTGTATTTCTTGTTTGTAAGTGACTTTTATCCCTCGTTTTAAAAATACAATAAAAGATTATACAGAGAGCAGTAGGTTTCCCCCCTTTTTTTGTTTCATGATACTCTTTGCAGCTGATGAGTAAAAGTTCACTTGAACCACACATAACTGGATCCAGGAGAAGGAGGAGAGATACGGAGACATCTAGAGGAGGAGTGTAAAGGCATATGAGCCTCTGTAGTGGGGTCTGATAAATGAGGTGAGCGGGCACTTCGTATAGAGGTGGAGGCTCACGGAACACAGCCTTTGAAGACTTTAAAGTCATGCGTGTTTAGTACACAGTGATGCAAAGGACACTTATTAGCTCAAACGAATAACGTTTAATTTTATAAGTTTTTTTTAAGTTTTATATGCATATGGTTTATGTATGAATTATGCTGCACTGGTATATGTTCAAATTATATGATGGATGTATATCTACCTTATACACTCATAAAAAGATTGCTCATTCTCCATCTTAACTTTACCCCAGCTTTATCAACAATCATTTATATCTAGTGAGCCTGGTATCTTTTTTTTTACCCACAACTAATGAACTTCCTATTAGAATTAATTTTCTAATTTCTTTATGTCCATATAATAGCTCCATATGCTTATATATAAATATACACACACATTATAATATATATATATATATATATATATATATATATATATATATATATATATATATATATATATATATATATATATATATATATATATATATATATATACACATACACACATATACACATATACACACACACACACATACACATACACATACATATATATACACACACACACATATTATATATATCTATATCACACACATACACATAAATATATATGTGTTAGAGCTGCACGATTAATCGTATATAAGATCACGATCTTGATAGGGTTTAGGTCTGGAAACATGCTTGGTCGTCCATCACGTTTACCCTCAGCTTCTTTAGCAAGGCAGTGGTCGTCTTGGAAGTGTGTTTGGGGTTATGTTGGAATACTGCCCTGCGGCCCAGTCTTCAAAGGGAGAGGATCATGCTCTGCTTCAATATGTCACAGTACATGTTGGCATTCATGGTTCCCTCAATGAACTGTAGCTCCCCAGTGCTGGCAGCACTCATGCAGCCCCAGACCATGACACTCCCAACACCATGCTTGACTGTAGGCAAGACACACTTGTCTTTGTATTCCTCACCTGGCTGCTGCCACACACGCTTGACACCATCTGAACAAAATAAGCTCATCTTTGGTCTCATCAGACCACAGGACATGGTTCCAGTAATCCATGTCCTTAGTCTGCTTTTCTTCAGCAAACTGTTTGTGGGCTTTCTTGCGCATCATCTTTAGAAAAGGGTTCCTACTGGGACTACAGCCATCCAGACCAATTTGATGCAGTGTGTGGTCTGGGCACTGGACAGGCTGAACCCCCACCCCTTCAACCTCTGCAGCAATGCTGGCAGCACTGATACGTCTATTTCCCAAAGACAACCTCTGGATATGGACGTTAAGCACGTGCAATTCACTTCTTTGGTCGTCCATGGCAAGGCCTGTTCTGAGTGGAAGCTGTCCTGATAAACTGCCATGCTGCAGCTCAGGTTCAGGGTCTTGGCAATCTTCATATAGCCTAGGCCAGGGATATGCAATTAGCAGACCTCCAGATATTGCAAAACTACAAGTCCCATCATGCCTCTGGGTGTCATGCTTGTCAATCTTGCTATGCCTCATGTGAATTATGGAAAATAAATATCCCTGGCCTAGGCCATCTTAATGTAGAGCGACAATTCTTTTTTTCAGATCCTCAGAGAATTCTTTGCCATAAGGTGCCATGTTGAACTTCCAGTGATCAGTACCAGTAAGAGCGATAACACCAAATTTAACACACCTGCTTCTCATTCACACCTGAGACCTTGTAACACTAATGAGTCAAATGACACCGGGGAGGGAAAATGGCTAATTGGGCCCAATTTGGACATTTTCACTTAGGGGTGCAATCACTTTTGTTGCCAGCGGTTTAGACATTAATGGCTGTGTGTTGAGTTATTTTGAGTGGACAGCAAATTTACACTGTTATACAAGCTGAGAGAAATTCTCTCTCTCTCTCTCCCTCTCTCTATAGATATATAGATATAGAGAGAGATCTATCTATCTAACAGATCTATCTATCTAACAGATCTATCTATCTAACAGATCTATCTATCTAACAGATCTATCTATCTAACAGATCTATCTATCTAACAGATCTATCTATCTAACAGATCTATCTATCTAACAGATCTATCTATCTATCTAACAGATCTATCTATCTAACAGATCTATCTATCTAACAGATCTATCTATCTAACAGATCTATCTATCTAACAGATCTATCTATCTAACAGATCTATCTATCTAACAGATCTATCTATCTAACAGATCTATCTATCTAACAGATCTATCTAACACACACACAGCGCATCCAGAAAGTGTTCACAGTATTCATTCATCATGTCCAATCAACTGAATTTACCACAGGTGGACTCCAATTAACCGCTTCCCGACCGACTCCTGTAGATATACGTCGGCAGAATGGCATGGCTGCGCAAAGTAACGTACCCATACGTTACTTTGAATTTGCCGCCGTGTGCGCGCGCCTGCCGTGAGCTCCCCGAGTCGGGTCGCGGGTCCCGCGGATAGCCTCACAGAGAGGACGAACGGGGAGATGCTGATGTAAACAAGCATCTCCCCATTCTGCCTAGTGACAGTGTCACTGATCTCTGCTCCCTGTCATTGGGAGCAGAGATCAGTGAGGTGTCACACACAGCCCATCCCCCCTACAGTTAGAACACTTCTCTAGTACTGACTTAACCCCTCCCCGCCCCCTAGTGGTTAACCCCTTCACTGCCAGTGTCATTTGCACAGGAATAAGTGCATTTTTATAGCACTGATTGCTGTATAAATGACAATGGTCCCAAAAATGTGTCAAAAACTTGCGATGTGTCCGCCCTAATGTTGCAGTCACAATAAAAAAAAAAGAATAAATCGCTGATCGCCGCCATTACTAGTAAAAAAAAAAAAAAAATATTAATAAAAATGCAATAAAACTACCCCCTATTTTGTAAACGCTATAACTTTTGCGCAAACCAAACTCTTATTGCGATTTTTTTTTAACCAAAAATATGTAGAATACGTATCGGCCTAAACTGAGGGGAAAAAAATGTTTTTTAAATATTTTTTGGGGATATTTATTAAAAAAAAGTAAAAAATAATGCGTTTTTTTCAAAATTGATGCTTTTTTTTGTTTATAGCGCAAAAAATAAAAACCAGAGGTGATCAAATACCACCAAAAGAAAGCTCTATTTGTGAGAAAAAAGGACGTCAATTTTGTTTGGGAGCCACATCGCACGACCGCGCAATTGTCAGTTAAGGCGAAGCAGTGCCGAATCGCAAAAAACGCACTGGTCAGGAAGGGGGTAAATTCTTCCGGGGCTGAAGTGGTTAAGTTGCAGAAACATCTCAAGGTTGCTTAGTGGAAACAGGATGCTCCTGAGCTCAGTTTTGAGTGTTATAGCAAAGGCTGTCAATACGTGTTATTTTTAATAAATTTGCAAAGATTTTAAACAAACTTCTTTCACGTTGTCATTATCGGGTATTATTTGTAGAATTTTGAGGAAAATAATGAATTTAATCCATTTTGGAATAAGGCTGTAACATAAAATGTGGAAAAAGTGAAGCCATGTGAATACTTTCTGGATGCAGTGTGTATTTATTATGTATAATTTTAACTCTTTTATGATTTTTTGAGTCTGAATTGATAACTTGATATCATGTATATTACTCAACGTTGATCTTGCACAAACGCCGTTATTTTCATGGTTGTGTTGATAGATGTCCTATTATTTTCATATATAATGTATTCTCGGCCATTACCAGTAGACAGCGTTATGCACTCAGGTGCATGCTCAGAAACGCGTTTCAACACACCTGGTAGAGCTGGGCTATTTTCTCAAAAAAAAAAAAAACTCGATCTACGATTCGAATCGAGGTTCTTTTTTCTTTTTGATGAAAACCGTGCTTCCGGCCTTGCGGACTAACCCGAAGCCTCGCCTAAAATCTCCTGCCCGCAGCTCCTCAGGACCGGTGCGGTGTCAGCGCCAGTCCTGGTGAAAAAAAAAAAAAAAAAAAAAAATCGATTTGCTGAAAATTTGAATCAATTTGACCTCTCAACTCGATTCAAAACAATATTTTCCCCAGCCCTAACACCTGGTGATGTCATCACGCTCCACATCGTACTCCATCCCTCTCTCCTGGCTTTCCTCCACAAACAGCCAGCTTCCGGATCCAGACAAGTGGCAGTATAAGCATCCTTAGCGCAGCTGACTATTCCCATTCCACCGGAGATGGACTTTGATCTGTTTTTATCTATTAACAGTCTGCACTGATGCCGGGTTTACACTGGTGCGACACGACAGCTGTCCTACTTTGGATCCGACTTTGCCCTGCGACTTGAAGCCGACATATGTCCGACTTTCAATGAACAGGGATCCGACTTGGATCCCCACCAATACCAGGCATTGTGTTTGATATGAATCTTGGGGGGAACTCCATGCCAATTTTTAAATAAAAAACCGGCATGGGTTTCCCGTCCAAGAGCATACCAGGCCCATTGGCCTGATTTGGATTTTAAGGGGAAGCCCCTACGCCGAAAAAACGGTGTGGGGGTCCCCCCAAAATCTATACCAGACCCTTATCCGAGCACGCAGCCGGGCCAGTCAGGAAAAGAGGTGGGGACGAGCGCCCCTCCTAAACCGTACCAGGCCGCATGCCCTCAACATGGGGGGGTGCTTTGGGGCGCCCTGCAGCCCCCCACCCCAAAGCACCTTGTCCCCATGTTGATGAGGACAAGGGCCTCTTCCCGTCAACCCTGGCCGTTGGTTGTCGGGGTCTGCGGGGGGCTTATCGGAATCCGGGAGCCCCCTTTAATAAGGGGGCCCCCAGATCTCGGCCCCCACCCTATGTGAATGATGAGTATGGGGTACATCGTACCCCTACCCATTCACCTGAGGGAAAAAAAAGTGTAAAAAAAAAAAAAACAAAAACACACACACTAGACAGGTTTTTAAAGTAATTTATTAGGCAGCTCCGGGGGTCTCTTCCGACTTCACCGCACTCTCCGGCCTCTTCTCCCGGTCCCCGGTTCTTCTGCCGGGCTCCTACGCTATCTTCTGCTCTTTTGCAAGCATTGGCCCGGTCTCCGTCGTCTTCTTCCCTCGTTGACACGGCGCTCTCTCCCGCTGTAATGCAGTGTGCGCAACGACTTATATAGGGATGGGGCGTGGTCACCTGGTGTTGTCACCCGTGACCCCGCCCCTTTTGACATCACAGTCCGGGGCATGATGGGCAGTGACGCCATAAGAGGCGGGGTCAACAGGTGACATGACCCGGTGACCACGCCCCATCCCTATATAAGTCGTTGCACACTGCATTACAGCGGGAGAGAGCGTTGTGTCAACATCGGAAGACCGGAGAGAAAGACAATGGAGAAGACCTAGCCAACGCGGGCAAAAGAGCAGAAGATAGCGGAGGAGCCCAGCAGAAGACACCGGAGAAGTCGGAAGAGACCCCCCCCCCGAAGTCGGCAGAAGACCCCCAGAGCTGCCTAATAAATTACTTTAAAAACCTGTCAACTCTATCATATATTAAAGTTCTCCAGTGCATATACAATAGATAAATCCTATGTTACCAATAAAGTGAATATAGCGCAACAAAATCAAATGTCCTATAATAAATATGAAACAAAAACACAATCTTCTTAGTAGAACCAATCACCACATGATAATAAAGTGCACATGCTTTCTTATTCATGCTTCACCCGAGGTGGTATATCAAAGCGCTCTCCAGACAGTAATGGCCACAGAGTAACCCTCAGACATGAAAAAGATCAAATAATATATTTCATCAAAGGTAACTTTCCGGGTATCCTGGCAGAATGACTCCAATCGCCGGACAGCAGGAGTGCATTATATATAACTTCTTATACTTGAGCCTCGGTTCATCAATTCACCAACCAAATCTGCAAAGATTGGCTCCCCATGAAAGCCACAAAAGCTTGGATAGTGTAAAAACGTCTTTAATCCAGATTAAAACTGTACAGCCAAACAGATGTGCAAGGTACAGGACGAAAAACAGACTGGGCTAAAGCTAAGGAGGAAAAGCAGAGACCAAGCAGTACCTTACGATTCTGTGGGTACTCGATAGCGTCTCGGCGTGCGCTCCAGCTGATCCAGGAATGGAGGACTCGTTACTATGTGTCGAGCCTCCCTTTCAACATATTTCACGCTGTGCGCGCGTCTTCAGGGAAGACGCGCACACAGCATGAAATATATAAGAAAGCATGTGCACTTTATTATCATGTGGTGATTGGATCTACTAAGAAGATTGTGTTTTTGTTTCATATTTATTATAGGACATTTGATTTTATTGCGCTATATTCACTTTATTGGTAACATAGGATTTATCTATTGTATATGCACTGGAGCACTTTAATATATGATAGAGTTGACACGTTAATATCTATTTATATTGCACTATTGATGCGCCCTATACTGTTTGTTTATTGTCCATTAGTAATTTACTAATTTTGGAGCAGCATCAGGTTGTCAGAGTGCACGTTTATCTTTTGGCGCCGTGCCCATTATTAATTTTCACTTACTTTAAAAACCTGTCTTTTTTTTTTTTTTTTTCATTGACACTTTTCCCCCAGGTGAATGAGTAGGGGTACGATGTACTCCCTACTCATTCACATAGGGTGGGGGGCCGGGATCTGGGGGCTCCGGATTCCGATAAGCTCCCTGCCCACAGACCCCCGACAACCAATGGCCAGGGTCGTCAGGAAGAAGCTCTTGCA
The DNA here is from genome assembly GCF_042186555.1 of Aquarana catesbeiana. NCBI lineage: Eukaryota > Metazoa > Chordata > Amphibia > Anura > Ranidae > Aquarana > Aquarana catesbeiana. The sequence goes on from NC_133327.1 coordinate 231,975,042, forward strand.
CTCTATCAACATGGGGACAAGGTGCTTTGGGGTGGGGGGGCTGCAGTTCAGGAGGGGGGCGCTCGCATGTCCCCACCCCTTTTTCTGACCGGCCGGGCTGCGTGCTCGGATAAGGGTCTGGTATAGATTTTGGGGGGACTCCCACGCCTTTTTTTGGCGTAGGGGGTTCCCCTTAAAATTCATATCAGACCGAAGGGCCTGGTATGCCCTTGGAGGGGGAACCCACGCCGGTTTTTTATTTAAAATTTGGCGCGGAGTTCCCCCTCTAGATCAGAGCACAAGTCGCATGCCAAAGTCGGATCATGCAAGACGGCGATCCGACTTTGATCCTACTTCAGCCCATTGACTATCATTGAAGTCGGATCAAAGTAGTACAGGGAGCATTTTCAAAGTCGGACCAACTTGTGTCGGACCAGTTAAGATGGCTCCCATAGGGAAACATTGATTTTCACACGTCATGCGACATGAACTCCCAATGTCGGAGTGTTTGTCGCACCAGTGTAAATCCGGCCTCAGAGGCAAAGTTCCTTTTCTCTTTACAACATGTAAGGTAAGCCTATAATAAGGCGCCTTTCACACGGACGGCTATTCTGCCGCAGATAAAAGCATGTTTTTTTTTCTGTGAAATTCAAGACACCAGGCACTGGATCAGCTGCATTTGTACAGTGCGATTAGCTGCGGTTTGCCATTTCCATAGCAACCCGACAGGGTACTGACTTATATTGAACGGGGATCCGACTTGGATCCCCGCCAATACCAGGCACTGTGTTTGGTATGAATCTTGAGGGGGAATTCCAAGCGAAAAAACAGCGTGGGGGTCCCCACAAAATCTATACCAGACCCTTATCCGAGCACACAGCCCGGTCGGTCGGGAAAGGGGGTGGGGACGAGCGAGCGCCCCCCCCCCCCCCCCCGAACCATACCAGGCCGCATTCCCTCAACATGGGGGGGGTTGGTGCTTTGGGGCAAGGGGGGTGCCCTGCGGGGCCGGGATCTGGGGGCCCCCTTATTAAAGGGGGCTCCCGGATTCCGATAAGCCCCCCGCCCGCGACAACCAACGGCCAGGGTTGTCGGGAAGAGGCCCTTGTCCTCATCAACATGGGGACGAGGTGCTTTGGGGTGGGGGGGCCCCGCGGGGTGCCCTCTTGCCCCAAAGCACCAATCCCCCCATGTTGATGGCATGCGGCCTGGTACGGTTCGGGGGGGGGGGGGGGGGCGCTTGCTCCTTTCCTGACCGACCGGGCTGCATGTTCGGATAAGGGTCTGGTATGGATTCTGGGGGGGCCCCCACGCCGTTTTTTTTTTATTTAAAATTTGGCGTGGAGTTCCCCCTCAAGATTCATACCAAACATTGCCTGGCATTGGCGGGGATCCAAATCGGATCCCCGTGCTTGTTGCTCATTGGGAAAGGAAAAAACATTTTTCCTTTCCCGATGAATGAGCCAGCTCGGCGCTGCTATCCGCAGCTGACACAGTACACTGCGATTAACTGCGGTTATGTGCGGATAGCTGTGCTAAATCGCTCCTGGACGCAGTCAATTCTATTTTTTCTATCCGCACAAAACCGCAAGTAATCAAACGCAGCTAAACGCAGGTGTGTGAATGGGGCCATAGGAAAGCATTGTGTGCGTTTAGCTGCGCTAGAAAACGCAGCTAAAAGCACAATTCTATCCGTCCGTGTGAAAGGGGCCTAAGGCTTACCTGTAGCTAACTACAGTGATTATCTCCTAAACGTACACTGATTAGGAGATATTTATCAGAGACAACAGGAACCATGGCCAACCTCCTCCTAAAGATAACGGTTGGCTATCACGTTGTTCCGACTTCAAGTCTGTAAACATGCATGGCACAAGTGAAGTGAAAACTGCTGATCTAAGTTAACAACTCTAAAAATTGAAGCCATTATATCAGCAAAATCTTTTAAGTGGAAATCATCAATGACAGTTTTGATTTTTCTCTCTGTACAAGTTTCCCTTAGCCTGCGGTCACACCAGGTACAATTTAAAGCCTGACTTCAACCACGATTACTACTTCAGCACTACTTCTGAGAGATTTGTAATGATTTAATACAACTAGTGCCACTTCAGTGAGGGGCTGACCATTGTCACAGGGAGGAACAGTGATGTTATGAAAAAAAGTTTAACAAAGAGTTAATATTTAAGTTCTTTCAGGCTCAAGTAGTGCTGATATAGACAGAGGTACAATTTTCAGCATGATTTACATTATAGTCTATAGCACTGAAATTGTGCGCAAGACCCCTTTCACACTGCCAGCGTTTTTCAGGCGCTACAGCGCTAAAAGTAGCACCTGTATAGTGCCTGAAAAAAGCGGCTCCATTTACTCCAGTGTGAAAGCCTGAGAACTTTCACACTGGAGCTGTGCGCTGGCAGGGCATCACAAAAAGTGCTGCCAGCAGCTTCTTTGGAGCGGTGAACTCACTGCTCCTCCACCGCTGCTTTCCATTGAAATCAATGGGGCAGCG